>NW_028163701.1:0-68126 GCF_964263955.1 Coregonus lavaretus
AACAGGTAACACTACCACAGTATAACAGGTAACACTACCACAGTATAACAGGTAACACTACCACAGTATAACAGGTAACACTACCACAGTATAACAGGTAACACTACCACAGTATAACAGGTAACACTACCACAGTATAACAGGTAACACTACCACAGTATAACAGGTAACACTACCACAGTATAACAGGTAACACTACCACAGTATAACAGGTAACACTACCACAGTATAACAGGTAACACTACCACAGTATAACAGGTAACACTACCACAGTATAACAGGTAACACTACCACAGTATAACAGGTAACACACTACCACAGTATAACAGGTAACACACTACCACAGTATAACAGGTAACACTACCACAGTATAACAGGTAACACTACCACAGTATAACAGGTAACACTACCACAGTATAACAGGTAACACTACCACAGTATAACAGGTAACACTACCACAGTATAACAGGTAACACTACCACAGTATAACAGGTAACACTACCACAGTATAACAGGTAACACTACCACAGTATAACAGGTAACACTACCACAGTATAACAGGTAACACTACCACAGTATAACAGGTAACACTACCACAGTATAACAGGTAACACTACCACAGTATAACAGGTAACACTACCACAGTATAACAGGTAACACTACCACAGTATAACAGGTAACACTACCACAGTATAACAGGTAACACTACCACAGTATAACAGGTAACACTACCACAGTATAACAGGTAACACTACCACAGTATAACAGGTAACACTACCACAGTATAACAGGTAACACTACCACAGTATAACAGGTAACACTACCACAGTATAACAGGTAACACTACCACAGTATAACAGGTAACACTACCACAGTATAACAGGTAACACTACCACAGTATAACAGGTAACACTACCACAGTATAACAGGTAACACTACCACAGTATAACAGGTAACACTACCACAGTATAACAGGTAACACTACCACAGTATAACAGGTAACACTACCACAGTATAACAGGTAACACTACCACAGTATAACAGGTAACACTACCACAGTATAACAGGTAACACTACCACAGTATAACAGGTAACACTACCACAGTATAACAGGTAACACTACCACAGTATAACAGGTAACACTACCACAGTATAACAGGTAACACTACCACAGTATAACAGGTAACACTACCACAGTATAACAGGTAACACTACCACAGTATAACAGGTAACACTACCACAGTATAACAGGTAACACTACCACAGTATAACAGGTAACACTACCACAGTATAACAGGTAACACTACCACAGTATAACAGGTAACACTACCACAGTATAACAGGTAACACTACCACAGTATAACAGGTAACACTACCACAGTATAACAGGTAACACTACCACAGTATAACAGGTAACACTACCACAGTATAACAGGTAACACTACCACAGTATAACAGGTAACACTACCACAGTATAACAGGTAACACTACCACAGTATAACAGGTAACACACTACCACAGTATAACAGGTAACACACTACCACAGTATAACAGGTAACACTACCACAGTATAACAGGTAACACTACCACAGTATAACAGGTAACACTACCACAGTATAACAGGTAACACTACCACAGTATAACAGGTAACACTACCACAGTATAACAGGTAACACTACCACAGTATAACAGGTAACACTACCACAGTATAACAGGTAACACTACCACAGTATAACAGGTAACACTACCACAGTATAACAGGTAACACTACCACAGTATAACAGGTAACACTACCACAGTATAACAGGTAACACTACCACAGTATAACAGGTAACACTACCACAGTATAACAGGTAACACACTACCACAGTATAACAGGTAACACTACCACAGTATAACAGGTAACACACTACCACAGTATAACAGGTAACACTACCACAGTATAACAGGTAACACACTACCACAGTATAACAGGTAACACTACCACAGTATAACAGGTAACACTACCACAGTATAACAGGTAACACTACCACAGTATAACAGGTAACACTACCACAGTATAACAGGTAACACTACCACAGTATAACAGGTAACACTACCACAGTATAACAGGTAACACTACCACAGTATAACAGGTAACACTACCACAGTATAACAGGTAACACTACCACAGTATAACAGGTAACACTACCACAGTATAACAGGTAACACTACCACAGTATAACAGGTAACACTACCACAGTATAACAGGTAACACTACCACAGTATAACAGGTAACACTACCACAGTATAACAGGTAACACTACCACAGTATAACAGGTAACACTACCACAGTATAACAGGTAACACTACCACAGTATAACAGGTAACACTACCACAGTATAACAGGTAACACTACCACAGTATAACAGGTAACACTACCACAGTATAACAGGTAACACTACCACAGTATAACAGGTAACACTACCACAGTATAACAGGTAACACTACCACAGTATAACAGGTAACACTACCACAGTATAACAGGTAACACTACCACAGTATAACAGGTAACACTACCACAGTATAACAGGTAACACTACCACAGTATAACAGGTAACACTACCACAGTATAACAGGTAACACTACCACAGTATAACAGGTAACACTACCACAGTATAACAGGTAACACTACCACAGTATAACAGGTAACACTACCACAGTATAACAGGTAACACTACCACAGTATAACAGGTAACACTACCACAGTATAACAGGTAACACTACCACAGTATAACAGGTAACACTACCACAGTATAACAGGTAACACTACCACAGTATAACAGGTAACACTACCACAGTATAACAGGTAACACTACCACAGTATAACAGGTAACACTACCACAGTATAACAGGTAACACTACCACAGTATAACAGGTAACACTACCACAGTATAACAGGTAACACTACCACAGTATAACAGGTAACACTACCACAGTATAACAGGTAACACTACCACAGTATAACAGGTAACACACTACCACAGTATAACAGGTAACACTACCACAGTATAACAGGTAACACTACCACAGTATAACAGGTAACACTACCACAGTATAACAGGTAACACTACCACAGTATAACAGGTAACACTACCACAGTATAACAGGTAACACTACCACAGTATAACAGGTAACACTACCACAGTATAACAGGTAACACTACCACAGTATAACAGGTAACACTACCACAGTATAACAGGTAACACTACCACAGTATAACAGGTAACACTACCACAGTATAACAGGTAACACTACCACAGTATAACAGGTAACACTACCACAGTATAACAGGTAACACTACCACAGTATAACAGGTAACACTACCACAGTATAACAGGTAACACTACCACAGTATAACAGGTAACACTACCACAGTATAACAGGTAACACTACCACAGTATAACAGGTAACACTACCACAGTATAACAGGTAACACTACCACAGTATAACAGGTAACACTACCACAGTATAACAGGTAACACACTACCACAGTATAACAGGTAACACTACCACAGTATAACAGGTAACACTACCACAGTATAACAGGTAACACTACCACAGTATAACAGGTAACACTACCACAGTATAACAGGTAACACTACCACAGTATAACAGGTAACACTACCACAGTATAACAGGTAACACTACCACAGTATAACAGGTAACACTACCACAGTATAACAGGTAACACTACCACAGTATAACAGGTAACACTACCACAGTATAACAGGTAACACTACCACAGTATAACAGGTAACACTACCACAGTATAACAGGTAACACTACCACAGTATAACAGGTAACACTACCACAGTATAACAGGTAACACTACCACAGTATAACAGGTAACACTACCACAGTATAACAGGTAACACTACCACAGTATAACAGGTAACACTACCACAGTATAACAGGTAACACTACCACAGTATAACAGGTAACACTACCACAGTATAACAGGTAACACTACCACAGTATAACAGGTAACACTACCACAGTATAACAGGTAACACTACCACAGTATAACAGGTAACACTACCACAGTATAACAGGTAACACTACCACAGTATAACAGGTAACACTACCACAGTATAACAGGTAACACTACCACAGTATAACAGGTAACACTACCACAGTATAACAGGTAACACTACCACAGTATAACAGGTAACACTACCACAGTATAACAGGTAACACTACCACAGTATAACAGGTAACACTACCACAGTATAACAGGTAACACTACCACAGTATAACAGGTAACACTACCACAGTATAACAGGTAACACTACCACAGTATAACAGGTAACACTACCACAGTATAACAGGTAACACTACCACAGTATAACAGGTAACACTACCACAGTATAACAGGTAACACTACCACAGTATAACAGGTAACACTACCACAGTATAACAGGTAACACTACCACAGTATAACAGGTAACACTACCACAGTATAACAGGTAACACTACCACAGTATAACAGGTAACACTACCACAGTATAACAGGTAACACTACCACAGTATAACAGGTAACACTACCACAGTATAACAGGTAACACTACCACAGTATAACAGGTAACACTACCACAGTATAACAGGTAACACTACCACAGTATAACAGGTAACACTACCACAGTATAACAGGTAACACTACCACAGTATAACAGGTAACACTACCACAGTATAACAGGTAACACTACCACAGTATAACAGGTAACACTACCACAGTATAACAGGTAACACTACCACAGTATAACAGGTAACACTACCACAGTATAACAGGTAACACTACCACAGTATAACAGGTAACACTACCACAGTATAACAGGTAACACTACCACAGTATAACAGGTAACACTACCACAGTATAACAGGTAACACTACCACAGTATAACAGGTAACACTACCACAGTATAACAGGTAACACTACCACAGTATAACAGGTAACACTACCACAGTATAACAGGTAACACTACCACAGTATAACAGGTAACACTACCACAGTATAACAGGTAACACTACCACAGTATAACAGGTAACACTACCACAGTATAACAGGTAACACTACCACAGTATAACAGGTAACACTACCACAGTATAACAGGTAACACTACCACAGTATAACAGGTAACACTACCACAGTATAACAGGTAACACTACCACAGTATAACAGGTAACACTACCACAGTATAACAGGTAACACTACCACAGTATAACAGGTAACACTACCACAGTATAACAGGTAACACTACCACAGTATAACAGGTAACACTACCACAGTATAACAGGTACACACTACCACAGTATAACAGGTAACACTACCACAGTATAACAGGTAACACTACCACAGTATAACAGGTAACACTACCACAGTATAACAGGTAACACACTACCACAGTATAACAGGTAACACTACCACAGTATAACAGGTAACACTACCACAGTATAACAGGTAACACACTACCACAGTATAACAGGTAACACTACCACAGTATAACAGGTAACACTACCACAGTATAACAGGTAACACACTACCACAGTATAACAGGTAACACTACCACAGTATAACAGGTAACACTACCACAGTATAACAGGTAACACTACCACAGTATAACAGGTAACACTACCACAGTATAACAGGTAACACTACCACAGTATAACAGGTAACACTACCACAGTATAACAGGTAACACTACCACAGTATAACAGGTAACACTACCACAGTATAACAGGTAACACTACCACAGTATAACAGGTAACACTACCACAGTATAACAGGTAACACTACCACAGTATAACAGGTAACACTACCACAGTATAACAGGTAACACTACCACAGTATAACAGGTAACACTACCACAGTATAACAGGTAACACACTACCACAGTATAACAGGTAACACTACCACAGTATAACAGGTAACACACTACCACAGTATAACAGGTAACACTACCACAGTATAACAGGTAACACTACCACAGTATAACAGGTAACACTACCACAGTATAACAGGTAACACTACCACAGTATAACAGGTAACACACTACCACAGTATAACAGGTAACACTACCACAGTATAACAGGTAACACTACCACAGTATAACAGGTAACACTACCACAGTATAACAGGTAACACTACCACAGTATAACAGGTAACACTACCACAGTATAACAGGTAACACTACCACAGTATAACAGGTAACACTACCACAGTATAACAGGTAACACTACCACAGTATAACAGGTAACACTACCACAGTATAACAGGTAAACACTACCACAGTATAACAGGTAACACTACCACAGTATAACAGGTAACACTACCACAGTATAACAGGTAACACACTACCACAGTATAACAGGTAACACTACCACAGTATAACAGGTAACACACTACCACAGTATAACAGGTAACACACTACCACAGTATAACAGGTAACACACTACCACAGTATAACAGGTAACACTACCACAGTATAACAGGTAACACTACCACAGTATAACAGGTAACACACTACCACAGTATAACAGGTAACACTACCACAGTATAACAGGTAACACTACCACAGTATAACAGGTAACACACTACCACAGTATAACAGGTAACACTACCACAGTATAACAGGTAACACTACCACAGTATAACAGGTAACACACTACCACAGTATAACAGGTAACACTACCACAGTATAACAGGTAACACTACCACAGTATAACAGGTAACACTACCACAGTATAACAGGTAACACTACCACAGTATAACAGGTAACACTACCACAGTATAACAGGTAACACT
Source organism: Coregonus lavaretus (assembly GCF_964263955.1). Taxonomy (NCBI): domain Eukaryota; kingdom Metazoa; phylum Chordata; class Actinopteri; order Salmoniformes; family Salmonidae; genus Coregonus; species Coregonus lavaretus. The sequence continues at coordinate 6,845 of NW_028163701.1, forward strand.
ACCACAGTATAACAGGTAACACTACCACAGTATAACAGGTAACACTACCACAGTATAACAGGTAACACTACCACAGTATAACAGGTAACACACTACCACAGTATAACAGGTAACACTACCACAGTATAACAGGTAACACTACCACAGTATAACAGGTAACACTACCACAGTATAACAGGTAACACTACCACAGTATAACAGGTAACACACTACCACAGTATAACAGGTAACACTACCACAGTATAACAGGTAACACTACCACAGTATAACAGGTAACACTACCACAGTATAACAGGTAACACTACCACAGTATAACAGGTAACACTACCACAGTATAACAGGTAACACTACCACAGTATAACAGGTAACACTACCACAGTATAACAGGTAACACTACCACAGTATAACAAGTAACACACTACCACAGTATAACAGGTAACACACTACCACAGTATAACAGGTAACACTACCACAGTATAACAGGTAACACACTACCACAGTATAACAGGTAACACTACCACAGTATAACAGGTAACACTACCACAGTATAACAGGTAACACTACCACAGTATAACAGGTAACACACTACCACAGTATAACAGGTAACACTACCACAGTATAACAGGTAACACACTACCACAGTATAACAGGTAACACACTACCACAGTATAACAGGTAACACTACCACAGTATAACAGGTAACACTACCACAGTATAACAGGTAACACTACCACAGTATAACAGGTAACACACTACCACAGTATAACAGGTAACACTACCACAGTATAACAGGTAACACTACCACAGTATAACAGGTAACACTACCACAGTATAACAGGTAACACTACCACAGTATAACAGGTAACACTACCACAGTATAACAGGTAACACTACCACAGTATAACAGGTAACACTACCACAGTATAACAGGTAACACTACCATAGTATAACAGGTAACACTACCACAGTATAACAGGTAACACTACCACAGTATAACAGGTAACACACTACCACAGTATAACAGGTAACACTACCACAGTATAACAGGTAACACTACCACAGTATAACAGGTAACACTACCACAGTATAACAGGTAACACTACCACAGTATAACAGGTAACACTACCACAGTATAACAGGTAACACTACCACAGTATAACAGGTAACACTACCACAGTATAACAGGTAACACTACCACAGTATAACAGGTAACACTACCACAGTATAACAGGTAACACTACCACAGTATAACAGGTAACACACTACCACAGTATAACAGGTAACACTACCACAGTATAACAGGTAACACTACCACAGTATAACAGGTAACACTACCACAGTATAACAGGTAACACTACCACAGTATAACAGGTAACACTACCACAGTATAACAGGTAACACTACCACAGTATAACAGGTAACACTACCACAGTATAACAGGTAACACTACCACAGTATAACAGGTAACACTACCACAGTATAACAGGTAACACTACCACAGTATAACAGGTAACACACTACCACAGTATAACAGGTAACACTACCACAGTATAACAGGTAACACTACCACAGTATAACAGGTAACACTACCACAGTATAACAGGTAACACACTACCACAGTATAACAGGTAACACTACCACAGTATAACAGGTAACACTACCACAGTATAACAGGTAACACTACCACAGTATAACAGGTAACACACTACCACAGTATAACAGGTAACACTACCACAGTATAACAGGTAACTCTACTACAGCATAACAGGTTACACACTACTGTGGGAAATGTGTCTTTGTGCTGATATAGAAGGAGAGAGAGAGGGGATATGAAAGGAGAGAGAGGAGGGATATGAAAGGAGAGAGTGGGGATATTAAAGGAGAGAGAGGGGATATTAAAGGAGAGAGAGGGGATATTAAAGGAGAGAGAGAGGGATATTAAAGGAGAGAGAGGGGATATGAAAGGAGAGAGAGGGGATATTAAAGGAGAGAGAGGGGATATTAAAGGAGAGAGAGGAGGGATATGAAAGGAGAGAGAGGAGGGATATGAAAGGAGAGAGAGGGGATATAAAGGAGAGAGGGGGGATATTAAAGGAGGGAGAGGGGATATTAAAGGAGAGAGAGGGGATATTAAAGGAGAGAGAGATGGGATATGAATGGAGAGAGTGGGGATATTAAAGGAGAGAGAGAGGGATATTAAAGGAGAGAGAGAGGGATATGAAAGGAGAGAGAGGGGAGGGATATGAAAGGAGAGAGAGAGGGATATGAAAGGAGAGAGAGGGGAGGGATATGAAAGGAGAGAGAGAGGGATATGAAAGGAGAGAGAGGGGATATTAAAGGAGAGAGAGAGGGATATGAAAGGAGAGATAGGGGAGGGATATGAAAGGAGAGAGAGAGGGATATGAAAGGAGAGAGAGGAGGGATATGAAAGGAGAGAGAGGGGATATTAAAGGAGAGAGAGGAGGGATATGAAAGGAGAGAGAGGGGAGGGATATGAAAGGAGAGAGAGGGGATATTAAAGGAGAGAGAGGTGAGGGATATGAAAGGAGAGAGAGAGGGATATGAAAGGAGAGAGAGGGGATATTAAAGGAGAGAGAGGTGAGGGATATGAAAGGAGAGAGAGAGGGATATGAAAGGAGAGAGAGGGGATATTAAAGGAGAGAGAGAGGGATATGAAAGGAGAGATAGGGGAGGGATATGAAAGGAGAGAGAGAGGGATATGAAAGGAGAGAGAGGAGGGATATGAAAGGAGAGAGAGGGGATATTAAAGGAGAGAGAGGAGGGATATGAAAGGAGAGAGAGGGGATATTGAAGGAGAGAGAGAGGGATATGAAAGGAGAGACAGGGGAGGGATATGAAAGGAGAAGAGAGGAGGGATATGAAAGGAGAGAGAGGGGATATTAAAGGAGAGAGAGAGGGATATGAAAGGAGAGGGAGGGGAGGGATATGAAAGGAGAGAGAGGGGATATGAAAGGAGAGAGAGGAGGGATATGAAAGGAGAGAGAGGGGATATTAAAGGAGAGAGAGGGGATATGAAAGGAGAGAGAGGGGATAGTAAAGGAGAGAGAGAGGGATATGAAAGGAGAGAGAGGGGAGGGATATGAAAGGAGAGAGAGGAGGGATATGAAAGGAGAGAGAGGGGATATTAAAGGAGAGAGAGGGGGGATATGAAAGGAGAGAGAGGGGATATTAAAGGAGAGAGAGGAGGGATATGAAAGGAGAGAGAGGGGATATTAAAGGAGAGAGAGGGGAGGGATATGAAAGGAGAGAGAGAGGGATATGAAAGGAGAGAGAGGGGATATTAAAGGAGAGAGAGAGGGATATGAAAGGAGAGAGAGGGGGGGGGATATGAAAGGAGAGAGAGAGGGATATGAAAGGAGAGAGAGGGGAGGGATATGAAAGGAGAGAGAGAGGGATATGAAAGGAGAGAGAGAGGGATATGAAAGGAGAGAGAGGGGAGGGATATGAAAGGAGAGAGAGAGGGATATGAAAGGAGAGAGAGGGGAGGGATATGAAAGGAGAGAGAGAGGGATATGAAAGGAGAGAGAGGAGGGATATGAAAGGAGAGAGAGGGGATATTAAAGGAGAGAGAGGAGGGATATGAAAGGAGAGAGAGGGGATATTAAAGGAGCGAGAGAGGGATATGAAAGGAGAGAGAGGGGAGGGATATGAAAGGAGAGAGAGGGGATATTAAAGGAGAGAGAGGGGATATTAAAGGAGTGAGAGGGGAAATAAAAGGTGAGAGAGGAGGGATATGAATGGAGAGAGAGGGGATATTAAAGGAGAGAGAGGGGATATTAAAGGAGAGAGAGGAGGGATATGAATGGAGAGAGTGGGGATATTAAAGGAGAGAGAGAGGGATATTAAAGGAGAGAGAGAGGGATATGAAAGGAGAGAGAGAGGGATATGAAAGGAGAGAGAGGGGAGGGATATGAAAGGAGAGAGAGGGGATATTAAAGGAGAGAGAGGTGAGGGATATGAAAGGAGAGAGAGAGGGATATGAAAGGAGAGAGAGGGGATATTAAAGGAGAGAGAGAGGGATATGAAAGGAGAGATAGGGGAGGGATATGAAAGGAGAGAGAGAGGGATATGAAAGGAGAGAGAGGAGGGATATGAAAGGAGAGAGAGGGGATATTAAAGGAGAGAGAGGAGGGATATGAAAGGAGAGAGAGGGGATATTGAAGGAGAGAGAGAGGGATATGAAAGGAGAGACAGGGGAGGGATATGAAAGGAGAGAGAGGAGGGATATGAAAGGAGAGAGAGGGGATATTAAAGGAGAGAGAGAGGGATATGAAAGGAGAGAGAGGGGAGGGATATGAAAGGAGAGAGAGGAGGGATATGAAAGGAGAGAGAGGGGATATGAAAGGAGAGAGAGGAGGGATATGAAAGGAGAGAGAGGGGATATTAAAGGAGAGAGAGGGGATATGAAAGGAGAGAGAGGGGATAGTAAAGGAGAGAGAGAGGGATATGAAGGAGAGAGAGGGGAGGGATATGAAAGGAGAGAGAGGAGGGATATGAAAGGAGAGAGAGGGGATATTAAAGGAGAGAGAGGGGGGATATGAAAGGAGAGAGAGGGGATATTAAAGGAGAGAGAGGAGGGATATGAAAGGAGAGAGAGGGGATATTAAAGGAGAGAGAGGGGAGGGATATGAAAGGAGAGAGAGAGGGATATGAAAGGAGAGAGAGGGGATATTAAAGGAGAGAGAGAGGGATATGAAAGGAGAGAGAGGGGGGGGGATATGAAAGGAGAGAGAGAGGGATATGAAAGGAGAGAGAGGGGAGGGATATGAAAGGAGAGAGAGAGGGATATGAAAGGAGAGAGAGAGGGATATGAAAGGAGAGAGAGGGGAGGGATATGAAAGGAGAGAGAGAGGGATATGAAAGGAGAGAGAGGGGAGGGATATGAAAGGAGAGAGAGAGGGATATGAAAGGAGAGAGAGGAGGGATATGAAAGGAGAGAGAGGGGATATTAAAGGAGAGAGAGGAGGGATATGAAAGGAGAGAGAGGGGATATTAAAGGAGCGAGAGAGGGATATGAAAGGAGAGAGAGGGGAGGGATATGAAAGGAGAGAGAGGAGGGATATGAAAGGAGAGAGAGGGGATATTAAAGGAGAGAGAGAGGGATATGAAAGGAGAGAGAGGGGAGGGATATGAAAGGAGAGAGAGGAGGGATATGAAAGGAGAGAGAGGGGATATGAAAGGAGAGAGAGGAGGGATATGAAAGGAGAGAGAGGGGATATTAAAGGAGTGAGAGGGGATATGAAAGGAGAGAGAGGGGATATTAAAGGAGAAAGAGAGGGATATGAAAGGAGAGAGAGGGGAGGGATATGAAAGGAGAGAGAGGAGGGATATGAAAGGAGAGAGAGGGGATATTAAAGGAGAGAGAGGGGGGATATGAAAGGAGAGAGAGGGGATATTAAAGGAGAGAGAGGAGGGATATGAAAGGAGAGAGAGGGGATATTAAAGGAGAGAGAGGGGAGGGATATGAAAGGAGAGAGAGAGGGATATGAAAGGAGAGAGAGGGGATATTAAAGGAGAGAGAGAGGGATATGAAAGGAGAGAGAGGGGAGGGATATGAAAGGAGAGAGAGAGGGATATGAAAGGAGAGAGAGGGGAGGGATATGAAAGGAGAGAGAGAGGGATATGAAAGGAGAGAGAGAGGGATATGAAAGGAGAGAGAGCGATATGAAAGGAGAGAGAGGACGGATATGAAAGGAGAGAGAGGGGATATTAAAGGAGAGAGAGGGGATATTAAAGGGGAGAGAGAGGGGATATTAAAGGAGAGAGAGGGGATATTAAAGGAGAGAGAGGGGGGATATGAATGGAGAGAGAGGGGATATTAAAGGAGAGAGAGGAGGGATATGAATGGAGAGAGAGGGGATATTAAAGGAGAGAGAGGGGATATTAAAGGAGAGAGAGGAGGGATATGAATGGAGAGAGTGGGGATATCAAAGGAGGGAGAGAGGGATATGAAAGGAGAGAGAGGGGAGGGATATGAAAGGAGAGAGAGGGGATATTAAAGGAGAGAGAGGGGAGGGATATGAAAGGAGAGAGAGAGGGATATGAAAGGAGAGAGAGGGGATATTAAAGGAGAGAGAGAGGGATATGAAAGGAGAGATAGGGGAGGGATATGAAAGGAGAGAGAGAGGGATATGAAAGGAGAGAGAGGAGGGATATGAAAGGAGAGAGAGGGGATATTAAAGGAGAGAGAGGAGGGATATGAAAGGAGAGAGAGGGGATATTGAAGGAGAGAGAGAGGGATATGAAAGGAGAGACAGGGGAGGGATATGAAAGGAGAGAGAGGAGGGATATGAAAGGAGAGAGAGGGGATATTAAAGGAGAGAGAGAGGGATATGAAAGGAGAGAGAGGGGAGGGATATGAAAGGAGAGAGAGGAGGGATATGAAAGGAGAGAGAGGGGATATGAAAGGAGAGAGAGGAGGGATATGAAAGGAGAGAGAGGGGATATTAAAGGAGAGAGAGGGGATATGAAAGGAGAGAGAGGGGAGAGTAAAGGAGAGAGAGAGGGATATGAAAGGAGAGAGAGGGGAGGGATATGAAAGGAGAGAGAGGAGGGATATGAAAGGAGAGAGAGGGGATATTAAAGGAGAGAGAGGGGGGATATGAAAGGAGAGAGAGGGGATATTAAAGGAGAGAGAGGAGGGATATGAAAGGAGAGAGAGGGGCTATTAAAGGAGAGAGAGGGGAGGGATATGAAAGAAGAGAGAGAGGGATATGAAAGGAGAGAGAGGGGATATTAAAGGAGAGAGAGAGGGATATGAAAGGAGAGAGAGGGGAGGGATATGAAAGGAGAGAGAGAGGGATATGAAAGGAGAGAGAGGGGAGGGATATGAAAGGAGAGAGAGAGGGATATGAAAGGAGAGAGAGAGGGATATGAAAGGAGAGAGAGGGGAGGGATATGAAAGGAGAGAGAGAGGGATATGAAAGGAGAGAGAGGGGAGGGATATGAAAGGAGAGAGAGAGGGATATGAAAGGAGAGAGAGGAGGGATATGAAAAGAGAGAGAGGGGATATTAAAGGAGAGAGAGGAGGGATATGAAAGCAGAGAGAGGGGATATTAAAGGAGCGAGAGAGGGATATGAAAGGAGAGAGAGGGGAGGGATATGAAAGGAGAGAGAGGAGGGATATGAAAGGAGAGAGAGGGGATATTAAAGGAGAGAGAGAGGGATATGAAAGGAGAGAGAGGGGAGGGATATGAAAGGAGAGAGAGGAGGGATATGAAAGGAGAGAGAGGGGATATGAAAGGAGAGAGAGGAGGGATATGAAAGGAGAGAGAGGGGATATTAAAGGAGAGAGAGGGGATATGAAAGGAGTGAGAGGGGATATTAAAGGAGAGAGAGAGGGATATGAAAGGAGAGAGAGGGGAGGGATATGAAAGGAGAGAGAGGAGGGATATGAAAGGAGAGAGAGGGGATATTAAAGGAGAGAGAGGGGGGATATGAAAGGAGAGAGAGGGGATATTAAAGGAGAGAGAGGAGGGATATGAAAGGAGAGAGAGAGGGATATGAAAGGAGAGAGAGGGGATATTAAAGGAGAGAGAGAGGGATATGAAAGGAGAGAGAGAGGGATATGAAAGGAGAGAGAGGGATATGAAAGGAGAGAGAGGAGGGATATGAAAGGAGAGAGAGGGGATATTAAAGGAGAGAGAGGGGATATTAAAGGAGAGAGAGGGGATATTAAAGGAGAGAGAGGGGATATTAAAGGAGAGAGAGGGGGGATATGAATGGAGAGAGAGGGGATATTAAAGGAGAGAGAGGAGGGATATGAATGGAGAGAGAGGGGATATTAAAGGAGAGAGAGGGGATATTAAAGGAGAGAGAGGAGGGATATGAATGGAGAGAGTGGGGATATTAAAGGAGAGAGAGAGGGATATTAAAGGAGAGAGAGGGATATGAAAGGAGAGAGAGGGGAGGGATATGAAAGGAGAGAGGGGATATTTAAGGAGAGAGAGGGGAGGGATATGAAAGGAGAGAGAGAGGGATATGAAAGGAGAGAGAGGGATATGAAAGGAGAGAGAGGGGATATTAAAGGAGAGAGAGGGGATATTAATGGAGAGAGGGGGGATGAAGACAAACCCTGTGTGACCTTTGACCCTGTGACCCTGTGTGGGGGTCATTTTCTTTATTCTGCTTTTGTAGCTCTGCTCTCTGTGTTTGGGTTCCTGAAAGAAAACCTTTCATGAAGTTACAATCTGGGGCATAACAAGCTGTTTAATGGTCATTCCATTTCAATGAACTATATTATATACCTGATGAGCCGCTCTCACCCTGTCATTACTATCGTTACCAACAATCTAATCTTATATAATGTATTAGAATATTTATGTTTTTAGAGTCTTTGTAGACAAACGATGTACAGCTATAAAATCTCTCCCGGAATGTCAATCCTTGTGTCCATAGCTCCGTCATGTGAGATGACATATCCCTAGCCTCACCCCTCAGCCTTATAACACACCTAGTGGTAATAATGACATATCCCTAGCCTCACCCCTCAGCCTTATAATAAACCTAGTGGTAATAATGACATATCCCTAGCCTCACCCCTCAGCCTTATAACAAGCCTAGTGGTAATAATGACATATCCCTAGCCTCACCCCTCAGCCTTATAACAAACCTAGTGGTAATAATGACATATCCCTAGCCTCAACCCTCAGCATTATAACAAACCTAGTGGTAATAATGACATATCCCTAGCCTCACCCCTCAGCCTTATAACACACCTAGTGGTAATAATGACATATCCCTAGCCTCACCCCTCAGCCTTATAACACACCTAGTGGTAATAATGACATATCCCTAGCCTCACCCCTCAGCCTTATAACAAACCTAGTGGTAATAATGACATATCCCTAGCCTCACCCATCAGCCTAATAACAAACCTAGTGGTAATAATGACATATCCCTAGCCTCACCCCTCAGCCTTATAACAAGCCTAGTGGTAATAATGACATATCCCTAGCCTCACCCCTCAGCCTTATAACAAACCTAGTGGTAATAATGACATATCCCTAGCCTCACCCATCAGCCTAATAACAAGCCTAGTGGTAATAATGACATATCCCTAGCCTCACCCATCAGCCTAATAACAAGCCTAGTGGTAATAATGACATATCCCTAGCCTCACCCCTCAGCCTTATAACAAACCTAGTGGTAATAATGACATATCCCTAGCCTCACCCCTCAGCCTTATAACAAACCTAGTGGTAATAATGACATATCCCTAGCCTCACCCCTCAGCCTTATAATAAACCTAGTGGTAATAATGACATATCCCTAGCCTCACCCCTCAGCCTTATAATAAACCTAGTGGTAATAATGACATATCCCTAGCCTCACCCCTCAGCCTTATAATAAACCTAGTGGTAATAATGACATATCCCTAGCCTCACCCCTCAGCCTTATAACAAACCTAGTGGTAATAATGACATATCCCTAGCCTCAACCCTCAGCATTATAACAAACCTAGTGGTAATAATGACATATCCCTAGCCTCACCCATCAGCCTAATAACAAACCTAGTGGTAATAATGACATATCCCTAGCCTCACCCCTCAGCCTTATAACACACCTAGTGGTAATAATGACATATCCCTAGCCTCACCCCTCAGCCTTATAACACACCTAGTGGTAATAATGACATATCCCTAGCCTCACCCCTCAGCCTTATAACAAACCTAGTGGTAATAATGACATATCCCTAGCCTCACCCCTCAGCCTTATAACACACCTAGTGGTAATAATGACATATCCCTAGCCTCACCCCTCAGCCTTATAACACACCTAGTGGTAATAATGACATATCCCTAGCCTCACCCCTCAGCCTTATAACAAACCTAGTGGTAATAATGACATATCCCTAGCCTCACCCCTCAGCCTTATAATAAACCTAGTGGTAATAATGACATATCCCTAGCCTCACCCCTCAGCCTTATAACAAACCTAGTGGTAATAATGACATATCCCTAGCCTCAACCCTCAGCCTTATAACAAACCTAGTGGTAATAATGACATATCCCTAGCCTCACCCCTCAGCCTTATAACACACCTAGTGGTAATAATGACATATCCCTAGCCTCACCCCTCAGCCTTATAACAAACCTAGTGGTAATAATGACATATCCCTAGCCTCACCCATCAGCCTAATAACAAGCCTAGTGGTAATAATGACATATCCCTAGCCTCACCCCTCAGCCTTATAACATGGATGGGACTGGAACTCAAACTCCAAAATGTCTTTAAAAGGTTCTGTGTGGCAGGCAGCAGATGTTCACTCAGCCACAACAGAACAGAACAGGGTCTGCGTCCCAAATGGGCCCCCATTCAGTACGTAGCCAGTGGGTCCCACAGAGCAGAGACAAGAAGAGAACAGAGATGACTTTGAACTGAACTTCACTACAACTCACAGTCATACTGTTTGATGCTAACAGCTCTCCCCTAGCACTACCACTGTCTACGTACTGTATATACAGTGCATTGGGAAAGTATTCACAGTCATACTGTTTGATGCTAACAGCTCTCCCCTAGCACTACCACTGTCTACGTACTGTATATACAGTGCATTCGGAAAGTATTCAGACCCCTTGACTTTTTCCACATTCTGTTACCTTATAGCCTTCTTCTACAATGGATTAAATTGTTTTTTTCCCCTCATCAATCTACACACAATACCCTATAATGACAAAGCAAAAACAGGTGTAGAAATGTTTGCAAATGTATAAAGAAAAATAAATATTACATTTACATAAGTATTCAGACCCTTTACGCAGTACTTTGTTGAAGCACCTTTGGCAGCGATTACAGCTTCGAGTCTTCTTGGGTATGACGCTACAAGCTTGGCACACCTGTATTTGGGGAGTTTCTCCCATTCTTCTCTGCAGATCCTCTCAAGCTCTGTCAGGTTGGATGGATCGGGTTCACGTCCGGGCTCTGGCTGGGCCACTCAAGGACATTCAGAGACTCCTGCGTTGTCTTGGCTGTGTGCTTAGGGTCGTTATCCTGTTGGAAGGTGAACCTTCGCCCCAGTCTGAGGTCCTGAGCGCTGTGGAGCAGGTTTTCATCAAGGATCTCTCTGTACTTTGCTCCGTTCATCTTTCCCTCAATCCTGACTAGTCTCCAGTCCCTGCCGCTGAAAAACATCCCCACAACATGATGCTGCCACCACCGTGCTTCACCGTAGGGATGGTGCCAGGTTTCCTCCAGACGTGACGCTTGGCATTCAGGCCAAATAGTTCAATCTTGGTTTCATCAGACCAGAGAATCTTGTTTCTCATGGTCTGAGAGTCCTTTAGATGCTTTTTGGCAAACTCCAAGTGGGCTGTCATGTGCCTTTTACTAAGGAGTGGCTTCCGTCTGGTCACACTACCATAAAGGCCTGATTGGTGGAGTGCTGCAGAGATGGTTGTCCTTCTGGAAGGTTCTCCCATCTCCACAGAGGAACTCTGGAGCTCTTTCAGAGTGAACATCGGGTTCTTGGTCACCTCCCTGACCAAGGCCCTTCTCCCCCGATTGCTCAGTTTGGCCAGGCGGCCAGCTCTAGGAAGAGTCTTGGTGTTTCCAAACTTCTTCCATATAAGAATGATGGAGGCCACTGTGTTCTTGAGGACTTTCAATGCTGCAGACATGTTTTGGTACCCTTCCCCAGATCTGTGCCTCGATACAATCCTGTCTCGGAGCTCTACGGACAATTCCTTCGACCTCATGGCTTGGTTTTTGCTCTGACATGCACTGTCAACTGTGGGACCTTATATAGACAGGTGTGTGCCTTTCCAAATCATAATAATAAATAATAATGTCCAATCAATTGAATTTACCACAGATGGACTCCAATCAAGATGTAGAAACATCTCAAGGATGATCAATGGAAACAGGATGCACCTGAGCTCAATTTCGAGTCTCATAGCAAAGGGTCTGAATACTTATGTAAATAAGGTTTTTCTGTTTTAAATTTGTAATAAATTAGCAACATTTTCTAAAAACCTATTTTCGCTTTGTCATTATGGGTTATTGTGTGTAGATTGATGAGGAAACATATTCATTTAATCAATTTTCGAATAAGGCTGTAACTTAACAAAATTTGGAAAAAGTCAAGGGGTCTGAATTATTTCCAAATGCACTGTATGAGGCAGGCGTCTATGTTGATTAGAAGACTCAACTCAGTTAGTTTTATATTGGAAGTCGATGTTAATACTATTCACTTTAGGCTCCAGGGTGGAGCATGGAGAATATGAATGAATGTTTCTGCATTGAAGACAACCTGCATATAATTGATAATATGCTCGGGGGGCATCAATTTGATCAGAGAGAGAGTGAGAGAGAGAGAGAGAGAGAGAGAGAGAGAGAGAGAGAGAGAGAGAGAGAGAGAGAGAGAGAGAGCGGGTATAGACATTTTTCTTAAGTGGATTGATTGAAAAGGCAAATGAAATGCAAGACGTGCGGCTCAAAAAGACTAAAAGCTAGTAGGAGATTCTGAGATGAATTTCAATGATACGTTGGGCATAAGTGTTAGTTGTCAGTCTGTCAATCTGTCATTCAGTCAGTCTTCTGCAGAGCAGCACTTCGCGAAACGTTATCATAAAGTCTCCATTGACCAAGAGAGCAAGTTAAATTACATACTACTGCATGATGTTGGTGTGCGTGTGTGATTGTTCAACGAGTTTACTGATTATTATGTATCTGAGTAAGAGGTCTGTCTACAGTATGGGTCTGATCATTATGTATCTTAATAAGAGGTCTACAGTATGGGTCTGATCATTATGTATCTTAATAAGAGGTCTACAGTATGGGTCTGATCATTATGTATCTTAATAAGAGGTCTGTCTACAGTATGGGTCTGATCATTATGTATCTTAATAAGAGGTCTACAGTATGGGTCTGATCATTATGTATCTTAATAAGAGGTCTGTCTACAGTATGGGTCTGATCATGATGTATCTTAATAAGAGGTCTATAGTATGGTCTGATCATTATGTATCTTAATAAGAGGTCTACAGTATGGGTCTGATCATTATGTATCTTAATAAGAGGTCTACAGTATTGTCTGATCATTATGTATCTTAATAAGAGGTCTATAGTTTGGGTCTGATCATTATAAATCTTAATAAGAGGTCTACAGTATGGGTCTGATCATTATGTATCTTAAATAAGAGGTCTACAGTATGGGTCTGATCATTATGTATCTTAATAAGAGGTCTACAGTATGGGTCTGATCATTATGTATCTTAATAAGAGGTCTACAGTATGGGTCTGATCATTATGTATCTTAATAAGAGGTCTACAGTATGGGTCTGATCATTATGTATCTTAATAAGAGGTCTACAGTATTGTCTGATCATTATGTATCTTAATAAGAGGTCTATAGTTTGGGTCTGATCATTATAAATCTTAATAAGAGGTCTACAGTATGGGTCTGATCATTATGTATCTTAAATAAGAGGTCTACAGTATGGGTCTGATCATTATGTATCTTAATAAGAGGTCTACAGTATGGGTCTGATCATTATGTATCTTAATAAGAGGTCTGTCTACAGTATGGGTCTGATCATGATGTATCTTAATAAGAGGTCTACAGTATGGTCTGATCATTATGTATCTTAATAAGAGGTCTACAGTATGGGTCTGATCATTATGTATCTTAATAAGAGGTCTACAGTATGGGTCTGATCATTATGTATCTGAGTAAGAGGTCTACAGTATGGTCTGATCATTATGTATCTTAATAAGAGGTCTACAGTATGGGTCTGATCATTATGTATCTTAATAAGAGGTCTACAGTATGGGTCTGATCATTATGTATCTGAGTAAGAGGTCTACAGTATGGTCTGATCATTATGTATCTTAATAAGAGGTCTACAGTATGGGTCTGATCATTATGTATCTTAATAAGAGGTCTGTCTACAGTATGGGTCTGATCATTATGTATCTTAATAAGAGGTCTACAGTATGGTCTGATCATTATGTATCTTAATAAGAGGTCTACAGTATGGGTCTGATCATTATGTATCTTAATAAGAGGTCTGTCTACAGTATGGGTCTGATCATGATGTATCTTAATAAGAGGTCTACAGTATGGTCTGATCATTATGTATCTTAATAAGAGGTCTACAGTATGGTCTGATCATTATGTATCTTAATAAGAGGTCTACAGTATGGGTCTGATCATTATGTATCTTAATAAGAGGTCTACAGTATGGGTCTGATCATTATGTATCTGAGTAAGAGGTCTACAGTATGGTCTGATCATTATGTATCTTAATAAGAGGTCTACAGTATGGGTCTGATCATTATGTATCTTAATAAGAGGTCTGTCTACAGTATGGGTCTGATCATTATGTATCTTAATAAGAGGTCTGTCTACAGTATGGGTCTGATCATTATGTATCTTAATAAGAGATATGTCTACAGTATGGGTCTGATCATTATGTATCTTAGTAAGAGGTCTACAGTATGGGTCTGATCATTATGTATCTGAGTAAGAGGTCTACAGTATGGTCTGATCATTATGTATCTTAATAAGAGGTCTACAGTATGGGTCTGATCATTATGTATCTTAATAAGAGATCTGTCTACAGTATGGGTCTGATCATTATGTATCTTAATAAGAGGTCTGTCTACAGTATGGGTCTGATCATTATGTATCTTAATAAGAGATTTGTCTACAGTATGGGTCTGATCATTATGTATCTTAATAAGAGATCTGTCTACAGTATGGGTCTGATCATTATGTATCTTAATAAGAGATTTGTCTACAGTATGGGTCTGATCATTATGTATCTTAATAAGAGGTCTACAGTATGAGTCTGATCATTATGTATCTTAGTAAGAGATCTGTCTACAGTATGGGTCTGATCATTATGTATCTTAATAAGAGATCTGTCTACAGTATGGGTCTGATCATTATGTATCTTAATAAGAGGTCTACAGTATGGGTCTGATCATTATGTATCTTAATAAGAGGTCTGTCTACAGTATGGGTCTGATCATTATGTATCTTAATAAGAGGTCTACAGTATGGGTCTGATCATTATGTATCTTAATAAGAGGTCTACAGTATGGGTCTGATCATTATGTATCTTAATAAGAGGCCTGTCTACAGTATGGGTCTGATCATTATGTATCTTAATAAGAGGTCTACAGTATGGGTCTGATCATTATGTATCTTAATAAGAGGCCTGTCTACAGTATGGGTCTGATCATTATGTATCTTAATAAGAGGTCTACAGTATGGGTCTGATCATTATGTATCTTAATAAGAGATCTGTCTACAGTATGGTCTGATCATTATGTATCTTAATAAGAGGTCTACAGTATGGGTCTGATCATTATGTATCTTAATAAGAGGTCTACAGTATGGTCTGATCATTATGTATCTTAATAAGAGGTCTACAGTATGGGTCTGATCATTATGTATCTTAATAAGAGGCCTACAGTATGGGTCTGATCATTATGTATCTTAATAAGAGGCCTGTCTACAGTATGGTCTGATCATTATGTATCTTAATAAGAGGTATACAGTATGGGTCTGATCATTATGTATCTTAATAAGAGGTCTGTCTACAGTATGGGTCTGATCATTATGTATCTTAATAAGAGGTCTACAGTATGGTCTGATCATTATGTATCTTAATAAGAGGTCTACAGTATGGGTCTGATCATTATGTATCTTAATAAGAGGTCTACAGTATGGTCTGTTCATTATGTATCTTAATAAGAGGTCTACAGTATGGGTCTGATCATTATGTATCTTAATAAGAGGTCTACAGTATGGGTCTGATCATTATGTATCTTAATAAGAGGTCTACAGTATGGGTCTGATCATTATGTATCTTAATAAGAGGTCTACAGTATGGTCTGATCATTATGTATCTTAATAAGAGGTCTACAGTATGGGTCTGATCATTATGTATCTTAATAAGAGGCCTGTCTACAGTATGGGTCTGATCATTATGTATCTTAATAAGAGGTCTAGAGTATGGGTCTGATCATTATGTATCTTAATAAGAGGTATGTCTACAGTATGGGTCTGATCATGATGTATCTTAATAAGAGGTCTATAGTATGGTCTGATCATTATGTATCTTAATAAGAGGTCTACAGTATGGGTCTGATCATTATGTATCTTAATAAGAGGTCTACAGTATGGGTCTGATCATTATGTATCTTAATAAGAGGCCTGCCAAATGAAGTGTGAACATAACTATGTCTAGAAGGTCATAAAAATAAATGTAAAAAGTGTAACTATTATATTATATTAACTATTAAACCATGTCTGGAGGACTATTTACATCCAAATAAATAATAGTTTAGTACTATAATGAGTTTATTGTATGTCTGTATAAGGAATAATACTCCATCTTGGTAAGTAGTAATTAATAGGCCTATCATACTCTGTTTTTATTGGTTTATATCGTCTCCTTGCCTGTCCTTGTATTATTCAGAGTATATATTGTTACTGATTACTAACTGTTTTCGTCTAAGCAGAAATGTAAATAGCAGCTCCTCTCTCTTCTGTTTCCCATTGAATAAAGCCATGTTCAAAAAGCTTAATTACATCCCTGTTAGTGAGCATTTCTCCTTTGCCAAGATAATCCATCCACCTGACAGGTGTGGCATATCAAGAAGCTGATTAAACAGCATGATCATTACACAGGTGCACCTTGTGCTGGGGACAATAAAAGGCCACAATAAAATGTGCGGTTTTATCACACAACACAATGCCACAGATATCTGAAGTTTTGAGGGAGCGTGCAATTGGCATGCTGACTGCAGGAATGTCCGCCAGAGCTCTTGCCAGACAATTGAATGTTCATTTCTCTACCATAAACCGCATCCAATGTCATTTTAGAGAATTTGGAAGTACGTCCAACCGGCCTCACAACCCCAGACCAAGTGTAACCACGCCAGCCCAGGACCTCCACACCCGGCTTCTTCACCTGCGGGATCGTCTGAGACCAGCCACAAGGATAGCTGATGAAACTGTGGGTTTGCAAACTTGAAGAATTTCTGCACAAACTGTCAGAAACCATCTCATCTGCGCACTCTTCGTCCTCACCAGAGTTTTGACCTGACTGCAGTTCGGCGTTGTAAATAACTTCAGTGCGCAAATGTTTACATTTACATTTACGTCATTTAGCAGACGCTCTTATCCAGAGCGACTTACAAATTGGTGCATTCACCCTATAGCCAGTGGGATAACCACTTTACAATATGTTTTTTTTTTTTTTTTTTTTTTTTTTTTTTTTTAAGGGGGGGGGGGGGGGGGTAGAAGGATTACTTTATCCTATCCCAGGTATTCCTTAAAGAGGTGGGGTTTCAAATGTCTCCGGAAGGTGGTGAGTGACTCCGCTGTCCTGGCGTCGTGAGGGAGCTTGTTCCACCATTGGGGTGCCAGAGCAGCGAACAGTTTTGACTGGGCTGAGCGGGAACTATGCTTCCGCAGAGGAAGGGGAGCCAGCAGGCCAGAGGTGGATGAACGCAATGCCCTCGGTTGGGTGTAGGGACTGATCAGAGCCTGAAGGTACAGAGGTGCCGATCCCCTCACAGCTCCATAGGCAAGCACCATGGTCTTGTAACAGATGCGAGCTTCAACTGGAAGCCAGTGGAGTGTGCGGAGGAGCGGGGTGACGTGAGAGAACTTGGGAAGGTTGAACACCAGACGGGCTGCGGCATTCTGGATGAGTTGTAGGGGTTTAATGGCACAGGCAGGGAGCCCAGCCAACAGCGAGTTGCAGTAATCCAGACGGGAGATGACAAGTGCCTGGATTAGGACCTGTGCCGCTTCCTGTGTAAGGCAGGGTCGTACTCTCCGAATGTTGTAGAGCATGAACCTGCAGGATCGGGTCACCGCCTTGATGTTAGCGGAGAACGACAGGGTGTTGTCCAGGGTCACGCCAAGGCTCTTCGCACTCTGGGAGGAGGACACAACGGAGTTGTCAACCGTGATGGCGAGATCATGGAACGGGCAGTCCTTCCCCGGGAGGAAGAGGAGCTCCGTCTTGCCGAGGTTCAGCTTGAGGTGGTGATCCGTCATCCATACTGATATGTCTGCCAGACATGCAGAGATGCGATTCGCCACCTGGTTATCAGAAGGGGGAAATGGCCACTGGCAACGCTAGAGAAGTGTGCTTTTCACTGATTAATTCCGGTTTCAACGGTACTGGGCAGATGGCAAACATGTATGGCATTGAGTGGGCTAGCGGTTTGCTGATGTCAGCATTGTGAACAGAGTGCCCCATGGTGGCGGTGGGGTTATGGTATGGGCCCCATGGTGGCGGTGGGGTTATGGTATGGGCCCCATGGTGGCGGTGGGGTTATGGTATGGGCAGGCAAAAGCTACAACGGACGCAGTTGCATTTTATCGATGGCAATTTGAATGCAAAGAGATACCGTGACGAGATCCTGAGGCCCATTGTCGTGCCGTTCATCTGCAGCCATCACCTCATGTTTCACCTCAATTCTCTCTGGATAAGAGCGTCTGCTAAATGACTATAATGTCAACATGTCACTAAGTGAGTCATCAGTGAAATTACTTTTA
Organism: Coregonus lavaretus; assembly: GCF_964263955.1. Classification (NCBI taxonomy): domain Eukaryota; kingdom Metazoa; phylum Chordata; class Actinopteri; order Salmoniformes; family Salmonidae; genus Coregonus; species Coregonus lavaretus. Next base: position 25,392 of record NW_028163701.1, read on the forward strand.
AACTCAGATTAAAGCAGGCCTTCTGTGTCATTGCCATGAAACCAAAGCTTTAATTTGTCGTCGTGCTGGTAGCAGCAAATTCTTTGGAAAGACAAAGGATTAAAGTCGGAAGTGCAATTTCAGTTCCTCTAACAGAGCTGCTGTGGTGAAGCTGAAAGGAAAACATTAGCCAAACGTTTCTTAATAGGCTTTTCAGAAGCAGAACGGCTGAATTTCAACCGCATTGTCAATTAGTAAAACATAATTTCTTTCTCTCCTTTTCAGCTCTGAAAGGAAAGTGAAATTGCGACCGGTTAGTACTCAGCACAAAAGCAAAACCTTTTTATCACGCTTCTCTCAAATAGAGTGGCTCTTTTCTAAAACAAGTTTTCTATTCGTTTGTTGCTGAGCTTTTTCGGGGCTAAAAAGTAGTGAGGGGGGGGTGACTTCCCAAAGTAGCTGAATAGTTGGACTAGTAGCAGATGCTGTCGTGCTGATGTCACAGTTCTCTTTACACATCGCTGTATGGTGCAGTGTGACATAGCACACAAAGGGACTCTATTCTCTGGGACTCTATTCTCTTCAGTACCAGTCCCAGTCTGGACATGCCTCTCAGTACCAGTCCCAGTCTGGACATGCCTCTCAGTACCAGTCCCAGTCTGGACATGCCTCTCAGTACCAGTCCCAGTCTGGACATGCCTCTCAGTACCAGTCCCAGTCTGGACATGCCTCTCAGTACCAGTCCCAGTCTGGACATGCCTCTCAGTACCAGTCCCAGTCTGGACATGCCTCTCAGTACCAGTCCCAGTCTGGACATGCCTCTCAGTACCAGTCTGGACATGCCTCTCAGTACCAGTCCCAGTCTGGACATGCCTCTCAGTACCAGTACCAGTCTGGACATGCCTCTCAGTACCAGTACCAGTCTGGACATGCCTCTCAGTACCAGTCCCAGTCTGGACATGCCTCTCAGTACCAGTCTGGACATGCCTCTCAGTACCAGTCTGGACATGCCTCTCAGTCCCAGTCTGGACATGCCTCTCAGTACCAGTCCCAGTCTGGACATGCCTCTCAGTACCAGTACCAGTCTGGACATGCCTCTCAGTACCAGTACCAGTCTGGACATGCCTCTCAGTACCAGTCCCAGTCTGGACATGCCTCTCAGTACCAGTCCCAGTCTGGACATGCCTGTCAGTACCAGTCCCAGTCTGGACATGCCTCTCAGTACCAGTCCCAGTCTGGACATGCCTCTCAGTACCAGTCCCAGTCTGGACATGCCTCTCAGTACCAGTCCCAGTCTGGACATGCCTCTCAGTACCAGTACCAGTCTGGACATGCCTCTCAGTACCAGTACCAGTCTGGACATGCCTCTCAGTACCAGTCTGGACATGCCTCTCAGTACCAGTCTGGACATGCCTCTCAGTACCAGTCTGGACATGCCTCTCAGTACCAGTCCCAGTCTGGACATGCCTCTCAGTACCAGTACCAGTCTGGACATGCCTCTCAGTACCAGTCCCAGTCTGGACATGCCTCTCAGTACCAGTCCCAGTCTGGACATGCCTCTCAGTACCAGTCCCAGTCTGGACATGCCTCTCAGTACCAGTACCAGTCTGGACATGCCTCTCAGTACCAGTCCCAGTCTGGACATGCCTCTCAGTACCAGTCCCAGTCTGGACATGCCTCTCAGTACCAGTCCCAGTCTGGACATGCCTCTCAGTACCAGTCCCAGTCTGGACATGCCTCTCAGTACCAGTCCCAGTCTGGACATGCCTCTCAGTACCAGTACCAGTCTGGACATGCCTCTCAGTACCAGTACCAGTCTGGACATGCCTCTCAGTACCAGTCCCAGTCTGGACATGCCTCTCAGTACCAGTACCAGTCTGGACATGCCTGTCAGTACCAGTCCCAGTCTGGACATGCCTCTCAGTACCAGTCTGGACATGCCTCTCAGTACCAGTCCCAGTCTGGACATGCCCCTCAGTACCAGTACCAGTCTGGACATGCCTCTCAGTACCAGTCTGGACATGCCTCTCAGTACCAGTCCCAGTCTGGACATGCCCCTCAGTACCAGTACCAGTCTGGACATGCCTCTCAGTACCAGTACCAGTCTGGACATGCCTCTCAGTACCAGTCTGGACATGCCTCTCAGTCCCAGTCTGGACATGCCTCTCAGTACCAGTACCAGTCTGGACATGCCTCTCAGTCCCAGTCTGGACATGCCTCTCAGTACCAGTCCCAGTCTGGACATGCCCCTCAGTACCAGTACCAGTCTGGACATGCCTCTCAGTCCCAGTCCCAGTCTGGACATGCCTATCAGTACCAGTCTGGACATGCCTCTCAGTACCAGTCCCAGTCTGGACATGCCTCTCAGTACCAGTCCCAGTCTGGACATGCCCCTCAGTACCAGTACCAGTCTGGACATGCCTCTCAGTACCAGTCTGGACATGCCTCTCAGTACCAGTCCCAGTCTGGACATGCCCCTCAGTACCAGTCCCAGTCTGGACATGCCTCTCAGTACCAGTCCCAGTCTGGACATGCCTCTCAGTACCAGTCCCAGTCTGGACATGCCTCTCAGTACCAGTCCCAGTCTGGACATGCCTCTCAGTACCAGTCCCAGTCTGGACATGCCTCTCAGTACCAGTCCCAGTCTGGACATGCCTCTCAGTACCAGTACCAGTCTGGACATGCCTCTCAGTACCAGTCCCAGTCTGGACATGCCTCTCAGTACCAGTCCCAGTCTGGACATGCCTCTCAGTACCAGTCCCAGTCTGGACATGCCTCTCAGTACCAGTCCCAGTCTGGACATGCCTCTCAGTACCAGTACCAGTCTGGACATGCCTCTCAGTACCAGTCCCAGTCTGGACATGCCTCTCAGTACCAGTCCCAGTCTGGACATGCCTCTCAGTACCAGTCCCAGTCTGGACATGCCTCTCAGTACCAGTCTGGACATGCCTCTCAGTACCAGTCCCAGTCTGGACATGCCTCTCAGTACCAGTCCCAGTCTGGACATGCCTGTCAGTACCAGTCCCAGTCTGGACATGCCTCTCAGTACCAGTCCCAGTCTGGACATGCCTCTCAGTCCCAGTCTGGACATGCCTGTCAGTACCAGTCCCAGTCTGGACATGCCTCTCAGTACCAGTCCCAGTCTGGACATGCCTCTCAGTACCAGTCTGGACATGCCTCTCAGTACCAGTCCCAGTCTGGACATGCCTGTCAGTACCAGTCCCAGTCTGGACATGCCTCTCAGTACCAGTCCCAGTCTGGACATGCCTCTCAGTACCAGTCCCAGTCTGGACATGCCTCTCAGTACCAGTACCAGTCTGGACATGCCTCTCAGTACCAGTCCCAGTCTGGACATGCCTCTCAGTACCAGTCCCAGTCTGGACATGCCTCTCAGTCCCAGTCTGGACATGCCTCTCAGTACCAGTACCAGTCTGGACATGCCTCTCAGTACCAGTCTGGACATGCCTCTCAGTACCAGTCTGGACATGCCTCTCAGTACCAGTCCCAGTCTGGACATGCCTCTCAGTACCAGTCCCAGTCTGGACATGCCTCTCAGTACCAGTCCCAGTCTGGACATGCCTCTCAGTACCAGTACCAGTCTGGACATGCCTCTCAGTACCAGTCCCAGTCTGGACATGCCTCTCAGTACCAGTCCCAGTCTGGACATGCCTCTCAGTCCCAGTCTGGACATGCCTCTCAGTACCAGTACCAGTCTGGACATGCCTCTCAGTACCAGTCTGGACATGCCTCTCAGTACCAGTCTGGACATGCCTCTCAGTACCAGTACCAGTCTGGACATGCCTCTCAGTACCAGTCCCAGTCTGGACATGCCTCTCAGTACCAGTACCAGTCTGGACATGCCTCTCAGTACCAGTCCCAGTCTGGACATGCCTCTCAGTACCAGTACCAGTCTGGACATGCCTCTCAGTACCAGTCCCAGTCTGGACATGCCTCTCAGTACCAGTCCCAGTCTGGACATGCCTGTCAGTACCAGTACCAGTCTGGACATGCCTCTCAGTACCAGTCCCAGTCTGGACATGCCTCTCAGTACCAGTCTGGACATGCCTCTCAGTACCAGTCCCAGTCTGGACATGCCTCTCAGTACCAGTCCCAGTCTGGACATGCCTCTCAGTACCAGTACCAGTCTGGACATGCCTCTCAGTACCAGTCCCAGTCTGGACATGCCTCTCAGTACCAGTACCAGTCTGGACATGCCTCTCAGTACCAGTCCCAGTCTGGACATGCCTCTCAGTACCAGTCCCAGTCTGGACATGCCTCTCAGTACCAGTACCAGTCTGGACATGCCTCTCAGTACCAGTCCCAGTCTGGACATGCCTCTCAGTACCAGTCCCAGTCTGGACATGCCTCTCAGTACCAGTCCCAGTCTGGACATGCCTCTCAGTACCAGTCTGGACATGCCTCTCAGTACCAGTCCCAGTCTGGACATGCCTCTCAGTACCAGTACCAGTCTGGACATGCCTCTCAGTACCAGTACCAGTCTGGACATGCCTCTCAGTACCAGTCTGGACATGCCTCTCAGTACCAGTCCCAGTCTGGACATGCCTCTCAGTACCAGTCCCAGTCTGGACATGCCTCTCAGTACCAGTCCCAGTCTGGACATGCCTCTCAGTACCAGTCCCAGTCTGGACATGCCTCTCAGTACCAGTACCAGTCTGGACATGCCTCTCAGTACCAGTCCCAGTCTGGACATGCCTCTCAGTACCAGTCCCAGTCTGGACATGCCTCTCAGTACCAGTCCCAGTCTGGACATGCCTCTCAGTACCAGTACCAGTCTGGACATGCCTCTCAGTACCAGTCCCAGTCTGGACATGCCTCTCAGTACCAGTACCAGTCTGGACATGCCTCTCAGTACCAGTCTGGACATGCCTCTCAGTACCAGTCCCAGTCTGGACATGCCTCTCAGTCCCAGTCTGGACATGCCTCTCAGTACCAGTCCCAGTCTGGACATGCCTCTCAGTACCAGTCTGGACATGCCTCTCAGTACCAGTCCCAGTCTGGACATGCCTCTCAGTACCAGTCCCAGTCTGGACATGCCTCTCAGTACCAGTCTGGACATGCCTCTCAGTACCAGTACCAGTCTGGACATGCCCCTCAGTACCAGTCCCAGTCTGGACATGCCTCTCAGTACCAGTCCCAGTCTGGACATGCCTCTCAGTACCAGTCCCAGTCTGGACATGCCTGTCAGTACCAGTCCCAGTCTGGACATGCCTCTCAGTACCAGTCCCAGTCTGGACATGCCTCTCAGTACCAGTACCAGTCTGGACATGCCTCTCAGTACCAGTCTGGACATGCCTCTCAGTACCAGTCCCAGTCTGGACATGCCTCTCAGTACCAGTCTGGACATGCCTCTCAGTACCAGTACCAGTCTGGACATGCCTCTCAGTACCAGTACCAGTCTGGACATGCCTCTCAGTACCAGTCCCAGTCTGGACATGCCTCTCAGTACCAGTACCAGTCTGGACATGCCTCTCAGTACCAGTACCAGTCTGGACATGCCTCTCAGTACCAGTCCCAGTCTGGACATGCCTCTCAGTACCAGTCTGGACATGCCTCTCAGTACCAGTCTGGACATGCCTCTCAGTACCAGTCCCAGTCTGGACATGCCTCTCAGTACCAGTACCAGTCTGGACATGCCTCTCAGTACCAGTACCAGTCTGGACATGCCTCTCAGTACCAGTCCCAGTCTGGACATGCCTCTCAGTACCAGTCCCAGTCTGGACATGCCTCTCAGTACCAGTCCCAGTCTGGACATGCCTCTCAGTACCAGTACCAGTCTGGACATGCCTCTCAGTACCAGTACCAGTCTGGACATGCCTCTCAGTACCAGTCTGGACATGCCTCTCAGTACCAGTCCCAGTCTGGACATGCCTCTCAGTACCAGTCCCAGTCTGGACATGCCTCTCAGTACCAGTACCAGTCTGGACATGCCTCTCAGTACCAGTCCCAGTCTGGACATGCCTCTCAGTACCAGTCTGGACATGCCTCTCAGTACCAGTCCCAGTCTGGACATGCCTCTCAGTACCAGTCCCAGTCTGGACATGCCTCTCAGTACCAGTCTGGACATGCCTCTCAGTACCAGTCCCAGTCTGGACATGCCTCTCAGTACCAGTACCAGTCTGGACATGCCTCTCAGTACCAGTCCCAGTCTGGACATGCCTCTCAGTACCAGTACCAGTCTGGACATGCCTCTCAGTACCAGTCCCAGTCTGGACATGCCTCTCAGTACCAGTCTGGACATGCCTCTCAGTACCAGTCCCAGTCTGGACATGCCTCTCAGTACCAGTCCCAGTCTGGACATGCCTCTCAGTACCAGTCCCAGTCTGGACATGCCTCTCAGTACCAGTCCCAGTCTGGACATGCCTCTCAGTACCAGTCCCAGTCTGGACATGCCTCTCAGTACCAGTCTGGACATGCCTCTCAGTACCAGTCCCAGTCTGGACATGCCTCTCAGTACCAGTCCCAGTCTGGACATGCCTCTCAGTACCAGTCCCAGTCTGGACATGCCTCTCAGTACCAGTCCCAGTCTGGACATATCTCTCAGTACCAGTCCCAGTCTGGACATGCCTCTCAGTACCAGTCCCAGTCTGGACATGCCTCTCAGTACCAGTCCCAGTCTGGACATGCCTCTCAGTACCAGTCCCAGTCTGGACATGCCTCTCAGTACCAGTCTGGACATGCCTCTCAGTACCAGTCCCAGTCTGGACATGCCTCTCAGTACCAGTACCAGTCTGGACATGCCTCTCAGTACCAGTACCAGTCTGGACATGCCTCTCAGTACCAGTCCCAGTCTGGACATGCCTCTCAGTACCAGTACCAGTCTGGACATGCCTCTCAGTACCAGTACCAGTCTGGACATGCCTCTCAGTACCAGTCCCAGTCTGGACATGCCTGTCAGTACCAGTACCAGTCTGGACATGCCTCTCAGTACCAGTACCAGTCTGGACATGCCTCTCAGTCCCAGTCTGGACATGCCTCTCAGTACCAGTCTGGACATGCCTCTCAGTACCAGTCTGGACATGCCTCTCAGTACCAGTACCAGTCTGGACATGCCTCTCAGTACCAGTCCCAGTCTGGACATGCCTCTCAGTCCCAGTCTGGACATGCCTCTCAGTACCAGTCTGGACATGCCTCTCAGTACCAGTCCCAGTCTGGACATGCCTCTCAGTACCAGTCTGGACATGCCTCTCAGTACCAGTCCCAGTCTGGACATGCCTCTCAGTACCAGTACCAGTCTGGACATGCCTCTCAGTACCAGTCCCAGTCTGGACATGCCTCTCAGTACCAGTCCCAGTCTGGACATGCCTCTCAGTACCAGTACCAGTCTGGACATGCCTCTCAGTACCAGTCCCAGTCTGGACATGCCTCTCAGTACCAGTCCCAGTCTGGACATGCCTCTCAGTACCAGTCTGGACATGCCTCTCAGTACCAGTACCAGTCTGGACATGCCTCTCAGTACCAGTCCCAGTCTGGACATGCCTCTCAGTACCAGTCCCAGTCTGGACATGCCTCTCAGTACCAGTACCAGTCTGGACATGCCTCTCAGTACCAGTCTGGACATGCCTCTCAGTACCAGTCCCAGTCTGGACATGCCTCTCAGTACCAGTACCAGTCTGGACATGCCTCTCAGTACCAGTCCCAGTCTGGACATGCCTCTCAGTACCAGTCCCAGTCTGGACATGCCTCTCAGTACCAGTCCCAGTCTGGACATGCCTCTCAGTACCAGTACCAGTCTGGACATGCCTCTCAGTACCAGTCCCAGTCTGGACATGCCTCTCAGTACCAGTACCAGTCTGGACATGCCTCTCAGTACCAGTCCCAGTCTGGACATGCCTCTCAGTACCAGTCCCAGTCTGGACATGCCTCTCAGTACCAGTCTGGACATGCCTCTCAGTACCAGTCTGGACATGCCTCTCAGTACCAGTCCCAGTCTGGACATGCCTCTCAGTACCAGTCCCAGTCTGGACATGCCTCTCAGTACCAGTCCCAGTCTGGACATGCCTCTCAGTACCAGTCCCAGTCTGGACATGCCTCTCAGTACCAGTACCAGTCTGGACATGCCTCTCAGTACCAGTCCCAGTCTGGACATGCCTCTCAGTACCAGTCTGGACATGCCTCTCAGTACCAGTCTGGACATGCCTCTCAGTACCAGTCCCAGTCTGGACATGCCTCTCAGTACCAGTCCCAGTCTGGACATGCCTCTCATTACCAGTCCCAGTCTGGACATGCCTCTCAGTACCAGTCCCAGTCTGGACATGCCTCTCAGTACCAGTCCCAGTCTGGACATGCCTCTCAGTACCAGTACCAGTCTGGACATGCCTCTCAGTACCAGTCCCAGTCTGGACATGCCTCTCAGTACCAGTACCAGTCTGGACATGCCTCTCAGTACCAGTCTGGACATGCCTCTCAGTACCAGTCCCAGTCTGGACATGCCTCTCAGTACCAGTCCCAGTCTGGACATGCCTCTCAGTACCAGTCCCAGTCTGGACATGCCTCTCAGTACCAGTCCCAGTCTGGACATGCCTCTCAGTACCAGTACCAGTCTGGACATGCCTCTCAGTACCAGTCCCAGTCTGGACATGCCTCTCAGTACCAGTCTGGACATGCCTCTCAGTACCAGTCTGGACATGCCTCTCAGTACCAGTACCAGTCTGGACATGCCTCTCAGTACCAGTCCCAGTCTGGACATGCCTCTCAGTACCAGTCCCAGTCTGGACATGCCTCTCAGTACCAGTACCAGTCTGGACATGCCTCTCAGTACCAGTACCAGTCTGGACATGCCTCTCATTACCAGTCCCAGTCTGGACATGCCTCTTCTCTCCGTCTGTTCCATCAATAGCCGTGTTTCTTTATTTTGTGGCCACAGAGTTAATCCATTTACAGAAAATGAGAATGAAATGGTACCTAAAAAAATACAATAATGGATGTTATTATTTCTGCTTCCTCTAATTTAACTCAGCGAAAATGATTATATTAAAGTTGGGTGGGGGGCTATTGTTGTCTTTATTGAACCCATAGGAGTCTGTCCTGCTTCTGCTAATGTCCTAATGGTGCTACTGAAGAGTATCATGTTATCAGGTACAGATGTAGGATCTTCCTTTGAGCCAGTTTGCTACAGCAGGAAAATAATCCTGCAGCAACAAATCAAATCAACATCAAATCCAATTTAATTTGCCACATGCGCCCAATACAACAGGTGTAGACCTTACAGTAAAATACCTACTTACAGCCCTTAACCAACAATGCAGTTTTTAAGAAAAACTTAAATAAAAAATAAAAAGAGATAACTAAAAATAAAAAAAATAGCAGATAATTAAAGAGCAGCAGTAAAATAAAAGGCTTTGTCGTGCCCTCTTCACGACTGTCTTGGTGTGTTTGGACCATGATAGTTCATTGGTGATGTGGACACCAAGGAACTTGAAGCTCTCAACCTGTTCCACTACAGCCCCGTCGATGAAAATGGGGGCGTGCTCAGTCCTGTTTTTTCAGTACTCTTTTTTTCCCCTGTAGTCCACAATCATCTCCTTTGTCTTGCACGGCCAGGTCTCTGACCTCCTCCCTATAGGCTGTCTCATCGTTGTCGGTGATCAGGCCTACCACTGTTGTGTCGTTGGCAAACTTAATGATGGTGTTGGAGTCGTGCCTGGCCATGCAGTCATGGGTGAACAGGGAGTACAGGAGGGGACTAAGCACGCACCCCTGAAGGGCCCCCGTGTTGAGGATCAGCGTGCCAGAAGTGTTGTTACCTACCCTTACCACCTGGGGGCGGCCCGTCAGGAAGTCCAGGATCCAGTTGCAGAGGGAGGTGTTTAGTCCCAGGATCCTTAGCTTAGTGATGGGCTTTGAGGGCACTATGGTGTTGAACGCTGAGCTGTAGTCAATGAATAGCATTCTCACGTAGGTGTTCCTCTTGTCCAGGTGGGAAAGGGCAGTGTGGAGTGCAATAGAGATTGCATCATCTGTGGATATGTTGGGGCGGTATGCAAATTGGAGTGGGTCTAGGGTTTCTGGGATAATGGTGTTGATGTGAACCATGACCAGCCTTTCAAAGCACTTCATGGCTACAAATGTGAGTGCTGTGGGTCGGTAGTCATTTAGGAAGGTTATCTTAGTGTCCTTGGGCACAGGGACTATGGTGGTCTGCTTGAAACATGGTATTACAGACTCAGTCAGGGACATGTTGAAAATGTTAGTGAAGACACTTGCCAGTTGGTCAGCGCATGTCGGAGTACACGTCCTGGTAATCCGTCTGGCCCTGCGGCCTTGTGAATGTTGACCTGCTTAAAAGTCTTACTCACATCGCCAAAGGAGAGCGTGATCACATAGTCATCCAGAATAGCTGATGCTCTCATGCATGCTTCAGTGTTGCTTGCCTCGAAGTGAGCATAGAAGTGATTTAGCTCGTCTGGTAGGCTTGTGTCACAGGGCAGCTCGCGGCTGTGCTTCCCTTTGTAGTCTGTAATAGTTTTCAAGTCCTGCCATATCCGACGAGCATCAGAGCCAGTGTAGTACGATTCAATCTTAGTTTTGTATTGACTCTTTGCCTGTTTGATGGTTCGTCGGAGGGCATAGCGGGATTTCTTATAAGCGTCCGGGTTAGAGTCCCGCTCCTTGAAAGCGGCAGCTCTACCCTTTAGCTCAGTGCGGATGTTGCCTGTAATCCATGGCTTCTGGTTGGGGTATGTACGTACAGTCACTGTGGGGATGACATCATCGATGCGCTTATTGTTGAAGCCAGTGACTGATGTGGTGTACTCCTCAATGCTATCGGAAGAATCCCAGAACATATTCCAGTCTGTGCTAGCAAAACAGTCCTGTAGCTTAGCATCTGCATCATCTGATCACTTCCTTATTAACCAAGTCACTGGTGCTTCCTGCTTTAGTTTTTGCTTATAAGCAGGAATCAGGAGGATAGAGTTATGATCAGATTTGCCAAATGGAGGGCGAGGGAGAGCTTTGTACGCGTCTCTGTGTGTGGAGTAAAGGTGGTCTAGAGTTTTTTTTTCCTCTGGTGGCACATTTAACATGCTGGTAGAAATTTGGCAGAACGGATTTAAGTTTCCCTGCATTAAAGTCGCTGGCAACTAGGAGCGCTTTCCTGTTTACTTATGGCCTTATTCAGCTCATTGAGTGCAATCTTAGTGCCAGCATCAGTTTGTGGTGGTAAATAGACAGCTACGAAAAATATAGATGAAAACTCTCTTGGTAGATAGTGTGGTCTACAGTTTATCATAAGATACTCTACCTCAGGCGAGCAAAACCTCGAGACTTCCTTAGTATTAGATTTTATGCACCAGCTGTTCAAATCATTAAGTTTGCCGACGACACAACAGTGGTAGGCCTGATCACCGACAACAATGAGACAGCCTATAGGGAGGAGGTCAGAGACCTGGCCGTTTGGACTACAGGATAACAACCTCTCCCTCAACGATGAGACAGCCCATAGGGAGGAGACAGAGACCTGGCCGTGTGGTGCCAGGACAACAACCTCTCCCTCAACAATGAGACAGCCCATAGGGAGGAGGACAGAGACCTGGCCGTGTGGACTACAGGAAAAAGGAGATGATTGTGCTCTACAGGAAAAGAAAGAGGACTGAGCACGCCCCCATTCTCACCAACCGGGCTGTAGTGGAACAGGTTGAGAATCTTCAAGTTCCTTGGGGTCCACATCACCAACAAACTATCATGGTCCAAACACACCAAGACAGTCGTGAAGAGGGCATGACAAAGCCTATTCCCCCTCAGGAGACTGAAAGATTTGGCATGGGTCCTCAGATCCTCAAAATGTTTTACAGCTGCACCATCGAGAGCATCCTGACTGGTTGCATCACCGCCTGGTATGGCAACTGCTCGGCCTCTGACTGCAAGGCACTACAGAGGGTAGTGCGTACAGCCCAGTACATCACTGGGGCCAAGCTTCATGCCATCCAGGACCTCTATATCAGGCGGTGTCAGAGGAAGGCCCTAGAAATTGTCAAAGACTCCATCCACCCTAGTCATAGACTGTTCTCTCTGCTACCGCACGGCAAGCGGTACCGGAGCGCCAAGTCTAGGTCCAAAAGGCTTCTCAACAGCTTCTACCCCCAAGCCATAAGACTGCTGAACAGCTAATCATGGCTACCCAGACTATTTGCATTGCCCCCCCCTCACCACCCCAACCCCCTCTTTTACGCTGCTGCTACTCTGTTGATTTTTTATGCATAGTCACTTTAACTCTACCCACATGTACATATTACCTCAATTACCTCGACTAACCGGTGCCCCCGCACATTGACTCTGTACCGGTACCCTGTGTATATAGCCTCCCTACTGTTATTTTATTTTACTGCTGCTCTTTAATTATTAGGTATTTTCTATTTTTTACTTATCTATTTTTTACTTACCACTTTTATTTATTTATTTTTTACTGCATTGCTGGTTAAGGGCTTGTAAGTAAGCATTTCACTGTAAGGTCTACACCTGTTGTATTCGGCGCATGTGGCAAATAACATTTGATTTGATTTGATTTGTCAGACGCCACATAGAAATTCAACATGCCTCTCCCACTAGGAGCAGTCTGTGTGTTTTATCTTTCAGCCTGATGCCTGATGCCAGATGGAACCAACTAGCTCTGTTGATGCTATTCCAATTCCTTTTAAGAGGAACATCTCACATTCTGATGTTCATGTGATATACAGAAAGTAGTGGATGTCAATCTTTCTCAGTATGTGGCACATACACATAAAAAATAAATATTGAGATGGTGAAGGTTAGCACCTTGCAACAACCTATCAATAATCAAACAAAAAACAAACTGGGAACAGAAAGCCAAAAGGTCTCTCTCTCTGCTTCCATCCCTCTCTCTCTCTCCCTCCCCCCACCGCTGTCCGTCTCTCTCCCTCTCTCTCTCTCCCTCCCCCCACCGCTGTCTGTCTCTCTCCCTCTCCCTCTCTCCCTCCCCCCACCGCTGTCTGTCTCTCTCCGTCTCTCTCTCTCCCTCCCCCCACCGCTGTCCGTCTCTCTCTCCCTCCCCCCACCGCTGTCTGTCTCTCTCCCTCTCTCTCTCTCCCTCCCCCCACCGCTGTCCGTCTCTCTCCCTCTCTCTCTCTCCCTCCCCCCACCGCTGTCTGTCTCTCTCCCTCTCCCTCTCTCCCTCCCCCCATCGCTGTCTGTCTCTCTCCCTCTCTCTCTCTCCCTCCCCCCACCGCTGTCCGTCTCTCTCTCCCTCCCCCCACCGCTGTCTGTCTCTCTCCCTCTCTCTCTCTCCCTCCCCCCACCGCTGTCTGTCTCTCTCCCTCTCCCTCTCTCCCTCCCCCCACCGCTGTCTGTCTCTCTCCGTCTCTCTCTCTCCCTCCCCCCACCGCTGTCCGTCTCTCTCTCCCTCCCCCCACCGCTGTCTGTCTCTCTCCCTCTCTCTCTCTCCCTCCCCCCACCGCTGTCCGTCTCTCTCCCTCTCCCTCTCTCCCTCCCCCCACCGCTGTCTCTCTCTCTCTCTCTCTCTCTCCCTCCCCCCACCGCTGTCTGTCTCTCTCTCCCTCTCTCTCTCTCCCTCCCCCCATCGCTGTCTGTCTCTCTCCCTCTCTCTCTCTCCCTCCCCCCATCGCTGTCTGTCTCTCTCCCTCTCCCTCTCTCCCTCCCCCCACCGCTGTCTGTCTCTCTCTCCCTCTCTCTCTCCCTCCCCCCACCGCTGTCTGTCTCTCTCCCTCTCCCTCTCTCCCTCCCCCCACCGCTGTCTGTCTCTCTCCCTCTCCCTCTCTCCCTCCCCCCACCGCTGTCTGTCTCTCTCTCCCTCTCTCTCTCCCTCCCCCCACCGCTGTCTGTCTCTCTCCCTCTCTCTCTCCCTCCCCCCATCGCTGTCTGTCTCTCTCCCCCTCTCTCTCTCTCTCCCTCTCTCTCTCTCCTCCCCCCACCGCTGTCTGTCTCTCTCCCTCTCTCTCTCTCCCTCCCCCCACCGCTGTCTGTCTCTCTCCCTCCCCCCACCGCTGTCTGTCTCTCTCCGTCTCTCTCTCTCCCTCCCCCCACCGCTGTCCGTCTCTCTCTCCCTCCCCCCACCGCTGTCTGTCTCTCTCCCTCTCTCTCTCTCCCTCCCCCCACCGCTGTCTGTCTCTCTCCCTCTCTCTCTCTCCCTCCCCCCACCGCTGTCCGTCTCTCTCCCTCTCTCTCTCTCCCTCCCCCCACCGCTGTCTGTCTCTCTCCCTCTCTCTCTCTCCCTCCCCCCATTGCTGTCTCTCTCTCTCTCTCTCTCTCCCTCCCCCCACCGCTGTCTGTCTCTCTCTCCCTCTCTCTCTCTCCCTCCCCCCATCGCTGTCTGTCTCTCTCCCTCTCTCTCTCTCCCTCCCCCCATCGCTGTCTGTCTCTCTCTCCCTCTCTCTCTCTCTCCCTCCCCCCATCGCTGTCTGTCTCTCTCCCTCTCTCTCTCTCCCTCCCCCCATTGCTGTCTCTCTCTCCCTCTCCCTCTCTCCCTCCCCCCACCGCTGTCTGTCTCTCTCTCCCTCTCTCTCTCCCTCCCCCCACCGCTGTCTGTCTCTCTCCCTCTCCCTCTCTCCCTCCCCCCACCGCTGTCTGTCTCTCTCCCTCTATCTCTCTCCCTCCCCCCACCGCTGTCTGTCTCTCTCCCTCCCCCCACCGCTGTCTGTCTCTCTCCCTCTCTCTCTCTCCCTCCCCCCACCGCTGTCTGTCTCTCTCCCTCCCCCCACCGCTGTCTGTCTCTCTCTCCCTCTCTCTCTCCCTCCCCCCACCGCTGTCTGTCTCTCTCCCTCTCTCTCTCTCCCTCCCCCCACCGCTGTCCGTCTCTCTCCCTCTCTCTCTCTCCCTCCCCCCACCGCTGTCTGTCTCTCTCCCTCTCCCTCTCTCCCTCCCCCCATCGCTGTCTGTCTCTCTCCCTCTCTCTCTCTCCCTCCCCCCACCGCTGTCTGTCTCTCTCCCTCTCTCTCTCTCCCTCCCCCCATCGCTGTCTGTCTCTCTCCCTCTCTCTCTCTCCCTCCCCCCATCGCTGTCTCTCTCCCCCTCTCTCTCTCTCCCTCCCCCCACCGCTGTCTGTCTCTCTCCCTCCCCCCACCGCTGTCTGTCTCTCTCTCCCTCTCTCTCTCCCTCCCCCCACCGCTGTCTGTCTCTCTCCCTCTCTCTCTCTCCCTCCCCCCACCGCTGTCCGTCTCTCTCCCTCTCTCTCTCTCCCTCCCCCCACCGCTGTCCGTCTCTCTCCCTCTCTCTCTCTCTCTCTCTCTCTCCCTCCCCCCACCGCTGTCTGTCTCTCTCCCCCTCTCTCTCCCTCCCCCACCGCTGTCTGTCTCTCTCCCTCTCTCCCTCCCCCACCGCTGTCTGTCTCTCTCCCTCTCTCCCTCCCCCCACCGCTGTCTGTCTCTCTCCCTCTCTCTCTCTCCCTCCCCCCATCGCTGTCTGTCTGTCTCTCTCCCTCTCTCTCTCTCCCTCCCCCCATCGCTGTCTGTCTCTCTCCCTCTCTCTCTCCCTCCCCCCACCACTGTCTGTCTCTCTCCCTCTCTCTCTCTCAATCCCCCCACCTCTCTCTCCATTCCTCCCATCCTCCGTTCCTCCCTCCCTCTGTCTATCTTTTCTTTCCAAACCCAAGGACATTGCACTCAGCAACACAGCATCCGTACCTGTACTTTCCAATAACATTTTAGTTCATGAAGTGTTTTTATTAAGTATACGGCTTGACGTCAGTGATGGAGATAAATGAATAAGTAGAGATAAACTATCGTTCAAAAGTACTTACCCACGTTATTCCCTGGTCAGTTCATATGGTCTAGAATGCTCCTTACCCACGTTATTCCCTGGTCAGTTCATATGGTCTAGAATACTCCTTACCCATGTTATTCCCTGGTCAGTTCATATGGTCTAGAATACTCCTTACCCACGTTATTTCCTGGTCAGTTCATATGGTCTAGAATACTCCTTACCCACGTTATTCCCTGGTCAGTTCATATGGTCTAGAATACTCCTTACCCACGTTATTCCCTGGTCAGTTCATATGGTCTAGAATACTCCTTACCCACGTTATTCCCTGGTCAGTTCATATGGTCTAGAATACTCCTTACCCACGTTATTCCCTGGTCAGTTCATATGGTCTAGAATGCTCCTTACCCACGTTATTCCCTGGTTA
Source organism: Coregonus lavaretus (assembly GCF_964263955.1). Lineage (NCBI taxonomy): Eukaryota > Metazoa > Chordata > Actinopteri > Salmoniformes > Salmonidae > Coregonus > Coregonus lavaretus. The sequence continues at coordinate 41,488 of NW_028163701.1, forward strand.
GTTCATATGGTCTAGAATACTCCTTACCCACTGTCACGGTTTCGGCCGAGGCTGCTCCTTCTCCTTGTTCGGGCAGGCTTCGGCGGTCGTCGTCTCCGGAGTACTAGCTGCCACCGTTCTATGTTTCATGTTCGTTTGGTTTTGTCTCTTTGTAACACCTGTCCCTTGTTTGTGTTTGATTGTGTTCCCTATTTAGTTTCGTGTGTTTGGGTCAGGTGTTATGCGTGATTGTTTATTGTCAGCCTGCCTCCGAGGAGTTTGTATATCTCGTTGTTGTTTTCGAGAGTTCGCACTGCGTGCGCTTTTCTTGTTTTTTCCGCACTGTGTTTGTGCGTAATTGTTCGCGCCGCCCGGTTGGGTTGGCGACTCATTGTTCATGTGTTGGACCTTACTAAAGTCTGTTGAAGTCATCCTGGTTCCTGCGCTTGATTCCTTTCACTCATCCACACACAGCACTCTGACAGAATCACGCATCATTCCATGGAATCAGCAGGAGCGACCGCGCCAACAGCAGGTATGGAGGAACGTCTTCGTGGGCAGGAGGACCGGATTAACCAGGTCTGTCATGCCCTGGAGGGGGTGATGAACACTCTCCACCGATGGGAAACCAGCGGGGTACCCACGACCCCACCTACCGAACCATCCCCATCGGTCAGTCCTCCTGTCCCATCTCCGGAACCCAGTGGGATTCGGCTCTCGCTCCCGAGGGCGTACGACGGCTCCGCTGCCGGGTGTCAAGGGTTCCTGCTGCAAGTGGAGCTCTACCTCGCCACCGTACACCCGGCGCCCTCGGGACACGAGAGCGTCTCAGCCCTCATCTCCTGTCTCACCGGCAAGGCGTTGGAGTGGGCCAACGCCGAATGGAGGAGAATGGACGCCGCTACTACTACCTATGCGGAGTTCTCCCGCCGCTTCCGTGCTGTGTTTGACCATCCACCAGAGGGGAAGGCGGCGGGGGAGCGTCTGTTCTACCTCCGACAGGGGATGAGGAGCGCCCAGGACTTTGCCTTGGAATTCCGGACTCTAGCGGCCGATGCAGGGTGGAATGAGCGGGCCCATATAGACCACTTCCGTTGCAGCCTCCGGGAGGACGTCCAGCGAGAGTTGGCGTGCAGGGACACCTCGTTGACCTTTGACCAACTTGTCGACATGGCCATTCGGCTGGATACCCTGCTCGCCACCCGTGGACGTCCCGGGTGGGGTTCGCCCATTCCACTCTCCAGCACCTCCGAGCCGAGCCCTATGGAGCTCGGGGGTGCTGGCGCTAGAGAACGGAGGAGTAGGAACCCGAGGGGGGCCGTTCCCTGCACTAACTGTGGCCGTGGAGGGCACACCGCGGCTAGGTGTTGGGGAGGGTACCCCGGTGGAGGAGAAGGCAGGTCACGCATTGGGGGGTCCCCCCAGGTGAGTAGGCGCCCTACTCACCCAGAGCTTTCTGTCGTTCACCTAACCTTGCCTGTTTGTTTTCCACAGGTTGCACCTCGTTCCCAGCATAAGGCGCTGGTAGATTCAGGCGCAGCTGGGAATTTTGTAGATCGCCAGTTTTGTATAGAGTTAGGGATTCCCCTCCTTCCAGTTGATAAGCCTTTCCCTGTTCATGCCCTAGATAGCCGTCCGTTAGGGTCTGGGTTGATTAGGGAGGTCACAGCACCCCTTCAAATGATGGCGCAGGAGGGTCATGAGGAGACGATTCAGCTCTATCTGATTGACTCTCCTGCGTATCCGGTAGTGCTGGGCCTTCCCTGGTTGATGACCCATGACCCTACTATTATGTGGCGAGAGAAAGCTCTTAAAGGGTGGTCTGCCCAGTGTGAGGGGCGGTGTCTGGGTGTTTCCATAGGGGCGACCTCGGTGGAAAGTCCGAATCTAATGACAGCACTGCATATTCCCCCCGAGTATGAGGATTTGAAACTGGTGTTTAGTAAAACTAGGGCGGCGCAGCTGCCGCCTCATAGACGGGGGGATTGTGCGATAGATCTCCAGTCAGGAGCAGCTCTCCCGCGGAGCCATGTGTATCCCTTGTCTCAAGAGGAGAGGAAGGCAATGGAGACCTACATCGCTGAGTCTCTGAGACAGGGATACATACGGGCCTCCACTTCACCCGCTTCCTCGAGTTTCTTTTTTGTGAAGAAAAAGGATGGAGGTCTGCGCCCGTGTATTGATTACCGCGGTCTCAATCAGATTACGGTGAAGTACAGCTATCCACTTCCTCTGATTGCGACTATGACGGAGTCACTGCACGGTGCGCAGTTCTTTACAAAATTGGATCTCAGGAGCGCATATAACTTGGTGCGCATTAGAAAGGGCGATGAATGGAAGACAGCGTTTAGCACGACTTCCGGACACTACGAGTATCTAGTCATGCCATATGGGTTAATGAATGCTCCCTCAGTCTTCCAATCCTTCGTCGATGAGATTTTCCGGGACATGCAGGGACAGGGAGTAGTCGTGTACATCGACGACATTCTGGTGTACAGTCCTACCCGAGCAGAGCATGTAGCCCTGGTGCGCCGAGTATTGAGGAGGCTGTTGGAGCATGACCTATATGTCAAGGCAGAGAAATGTCTGTTTTTTCAGAAGTCGGTCTCCTTTCTGGGTTACCAGTTGTCTGCGTCAGGGGTGAAGATGGAGGTAGACCGGGTGTCAGCTGTGCGTAATTGGCAGACCCCAACCACTGTGAAGGAGGTGCAACAGTTCTTGGGTTTTGCAAATTATTACCGGAGGTTTATCCGGGGTTTTGGACAGGTGGCAGCTCCCATAACGTCTCTGTTAAAGGGGGGTCCGGTGCGCTTGCGGTGGTCAGCTGAGGCGGACAGGGCTTTTGGGAGACTGAAGGACCTGTTTACCTCGGCGCCGGTGTTGGCGCATCCGGATCCCTCTTTACCTTTCCAGGTAGAGGTGGACGCGTCAGAGGCCGGTATAGGGGCCGTTCTTTCCCAACGGTCTGGCACACCACCTAAACTCCGTCCCTGTGCGTTTTATTCTAAAAAGCTCAGTCCGGCGGAGCGGAATTATGACGTAGGAGACAGGGAGCTGTTAGCCGTGGTACAGGCCCTAAAGGTGTGGCGGCATTGGCTCGAGGGGGCTCAACACCCTTTCCTCATTCTAACTGACCATCGTAACCTGGAGTACATCCGGGCAGCTAGGAGACTGAATCCTCGCCAGGCCCGCTGGACTATGTTTCTAGCCCGGTTTGTGTTTAAAATCACATACATCCCTGGGTCCCAGAACGGGAAGGCAGATGCTCTGTCTCGGCGGTATGACGCGGAGGAGAGGTCCGTTGAGCCCACACCCATACTACCAGAGTCTTGTCTGGTTGCACCGGTGGTGTGGGAGGTTGATGCCGAGATCGAGCGGGCGTTACGCACCGACCCAAGTCCTCCACAGTGTCCAGTGGGTCGGACGTACGTTCCGCTCGAGGTACGCGATCGCCTCATTTGTTGGGCTCATACGTCCCCCTCCTCTGGCCATCCGGGTATCGGCCGGACAGTGCACTGCCTTAGCACGAAGTACTGGTGGCCAACGTTAGCTAGGGATGTGAGGATTTATGTCTCCTCCTGTTCGGTGTGTGCCCAGTGTAAGGCGCCCAGACATTTGCCCAGGGGTAAGCTACAACCCCTGCCTATTCCACAACGACCCTGGTCCCACCTCTCGGTGGATTTTGTTACCGACCTTCCCCCCTCACAGGGGAATACTAACATCCTGGTCGTTGTGGATCGGTTCTCGAAGGCCTGTCGTCTCCTTCCCATGCCGGGTCTACCCACTGCCCTACAGACCGCTGAGGCTCTGTTTACCCATGTCTTCCGGCATTACGGGGTACCCGAGGATATAGTGTCTGACCGAGGCCCCCAGTTCACCTCCAGAGTGTGGAGAGTGTTTATGGAACGGTTGGGGGTTTCGGTAAGCCTTACCTCGGGTTACCACCCGGAGAGTAATGGGCAGGTTGAACGTGTTAACCAGGAGGTGGGTAGGTTTCTGAGGTCTTATTGCCAGGGCCGGCCGGAGGAGTGGGCGAGATACGTTCCGTGGGCCGAAATGGCACAGAACTCTCTCCGCCACTCCTCCACCCAACTAACCCCTTTCCAGTGTGTGTTAGGGTACCAGCCGGTTCTGGCACCTTGGCACGAGAGCCAGATCGAGGCCCCTGCGGTGGATGAATGGGTACGGCGCTCGGAGGAAACATGGAACGCTGCCCACGTACATCTGCAGCGGGCCATCCGTCGGCAGAAAACGAGCGCCGATCTCCACCGCAGTGAGGGGCCTGTGTACGCACCTGGAGATCGAGTCTGGCTCTCGACCAGAAACCTGCCCCTCCGCCTGCCCTGCCGGAAGCTGGGTCGGCGGTTTGTGGGGCCATTCAAAGTCCTGAGGAGGTTGAACGAGGTGTGTTACAGGTTAGAACTGCCTATTGACTATAGGAATATTAACCCCTCGTTCCATGTGTCTCTCCTCAGGCCGGTGGTAGCTGGTCCACTCCAGGAGTATGAGATAGAGGAGACTCCTCCGCCCCCGTTGGACATCGAGGGGGCTCCGGCGTACACCGTGAGGTCCATCCTTGATTCGAGACGCCGGATGGGGGGTCTTCAATATCTCGTGGAGTGGGAGGGGTACGGTCCGGAGGAGCGGTGCTGGGTGCCAAGGAGGGACATATTGGACCAGTCCCTGCTGACCGAGTTCCATCGGGGTCATCCTGCGCGCCCTGCTCCGCGTCGTCCGGGTCGTCCCCGAGCCCCGGGTCGGCGCACGGCTGGAGCCGCGCGTCAAGGGGGGGGTACTGTCACGGTTTCGGCCGAGGCTGCTCCTTCTCCTTGTTCGGGCAGGCTTCGGCGGTCGTCGTCTCCGGAGTACTAGCTGCCACCGTTCTATGTTTCATGTTCGTTTGGTTTTGTCTCTTTGTAACACCTGTCCCTTGTTTGTGTTTGATTGTGTTCCCTATTTAGTTTCGTGTGTTTGGGTCAGGTGTTATGCGTGATTGTTTATTGTCAGCCTGCCTCCGAGGAGTTTGTATATCTCGTTGTTGTTTTCGAGAGTTCGCACTGCGTGCGCTTTTCTTGTTTTTTCCGCACTGTGTTTGTGCGTAATTGTTCGCGCCGCCCGGTTGGGTTGGCGACTCATTGTTCATGTGTTGGACCTTACTAAAGTCTGTTGAAGTCATCCTGGTTCCTGCGCTTGATTCCTTTCACTCATCCACACACAGCACTCTGACACCCACGTTATTCCCTGGTCAGTTCATATGGTCTAGAATACTCCTTACCCACGTTATTCCCTGGTTAGTTAATATGGTCTAGAATACTCCTTACCCACGTTATTCTCTGGTCAGTTCATATGGTCTAGAATACTCCTTACCCACGTTATTCCCTGGTCAGTTCATATGGTCTAGAATGCTCCTTACCCATGTTATTCCCTGGTCAGTTCATATGGTCTAGAATGCTCCTTACCCACGTTATTCCCTGGTCAGTTCATATGGTCTAGAATACTCCTTACCCACGTTATTCCCTGGTCAGTTCATATGGTCTAGAATACTCCTTACCCACGTTATTCCCTGGTTAGTTCATATGGTCTAGAATACTCCTTACCCACGTTATTCCCTGGTTAGTTCATATGGTCTAGAATACTCCTTACCCAATTCCTGACACAATTACACTACCGTTCAAAGTTTGGGGTCACTTAGAAATGTCCTGATTTTCGAAAGAAAAGCTATTTTTTTGTCCATTAAAATAACATCAAATTGATCAGAAAAACTGTGTAGACATTGTTAATGTTTAAATGGCTAATGTAGCTGGAAACAGCTGATTTTTTATGGAATATCTACATAGGCGTACAGAGTGTTTGCTAATCCAAGTTTATCATTTTAAAAGGCTAATTGATCATTAGGAAACCCTTTTGCAATCATGTTAGCACAGCTGAAAACGGTTGTGCTGATTAAAGAAGCAATAAAACTGGCCTTCTTGAGACTAGTTGATTATCTGGAGAATCAGCAATTGTGGGTTCGATTACAGGCTCAAAGTGGGCAGAAACAAAGAACTTTCTACTGAAACTCGTCAGTCTATTCTTGTTCTGAGAAATGAAGGCTATTCTATGCGAGAAATTGCCAAGGAACTGAAGATTTCGTACAACGCTGTGTACTACTCCCTTCACAGAACAGCGCAAACTGGCTCTAACCAGAATAGAAAGAGGAGTGGGAGGCCCCGGTGCACAACTGAGCAAGAGGACAAATACACAAGTATCTAGTTTGAGAAACAGACGCCTCACAGGTCCTCAACTGGCAGCTTCATTAAATAGTACTTGCAAAACACCAGTCTCAATGTCAACAGTGAAGAGGCGACTCTGGGATGCTGACCTTCTAGGCAGAGTTGCAAAGAAAAAGCCATATCTCAGACTGGCCAATAAAAAGTAAAGATTAAGATGGGCAAAAGAACACAGACACTGGACAGAGGAAGATTGGAAAAAAGTGTTATGGACAGACGAATCGAAGTTTGAGGTGTTCGGATCACAAAGAATAACATTTGTGAGATGCAGACCAAATGAAAAGATGCTGGAGGAGTGCTTGATGCCATCTGTCAAGCATGGTGGAGGCAATGTGATGGTCTGGGGGTGCTTTGGTGGTGGTAAAGTGGGAGATTTGTACAGGGTAAAAGGGATCTTGAAGAAGTAAGGCTATCACTCCATTTTGCAACGCCATGCCATACCCTGTGGACGGCGCTTGATTGGAGCAAATTTCCTCCTACAACAGGACAATGACCCAAAGAACAGCTCCAAACTATGCAATAACTATTTAGGGAAGAAGCAGTCAGCTGGTATTCTGTCTATAATGGAGTGGCCAGCACAGTCACCGGATCTCAACCCTTTTGAGCTGTTGTGGGAGCAGCTTGACCGCATGTTATGTAAGAAGTGCCCATCAAGCCAATCCAACTTGTGGGAGGTGCTTCAGGAAGCATGGGGTGAAATCTCTTCAGATTACCTCAACAAATTTACAACTAGAATGCCAAAGGTCTGCAAGGCTGTAATTGCTGTAAATTGAGGATTCTTTGACGAAAGCAAAGTTTGAAGGACACAATTATTATTTCAATTAAAAATCATTATTTCTAACCTTGTCAATGACTACATTTCCTATTCATTTTGCTATATTTCCCATTCAAACTCATTTCATGTATGTTTTCATGGAAAACAAGGACATTTCTAAGTGACCCCAAACTTTTGAACAGTAGAGTACATGAATAAATAGAAAGAGAAAAATTAATAAATAAAAATATATAAATTAATAAATACAAATATATAAATGAATGAATAGATAGAGATAAATAAATAAATATAAATAAATGAATGAATAAATAGAGAGAAATAAATAAATAGATAGAGAGAGAGAAATTAATAAATATAAAGATATAAATGAATAGATGGGCAGAGACCAAATGAATAGAGAGATAAATGAATAAATAGATTGAAATAACATTAATTAATTAATAAAGATAAATAAATAGATACAAATTAGTAAATAGAAAGAGATAAATAAATGAATAGAGATAAATGAATAAATAGATTGAAATAACATAAATTAATACATACTTAGACAGAGATAAATGAATAGATATAAATAGATACACAAGTAAATAGAAAGAGATACATAAATGAATAGAGATAAATGCAGAGATAGATCCACATTTTGTTGTGTTACAAAGTGGGACTAAAATTGATTTAAATTAATGAATAAATAGATAGAAAGTGATGCATTACCAACAGTATGTGGACACCTGCTCGTCGAACATCTCATTCCAAAATCATGAGCATTAACATGGATTGTTCCCCCCCTTTGCTGCTATAACAGCCTCCACTCTTCTGGGAAGGCTTTCCACTAGATGTTGGAACATTGCTGCGGGGACTTGCTTCCATTCAGCCACAAGAGCATTAGTGAGGTCGGGCGCTGATGTTTGGCGATTAGGCCTGGCTCGCAGTCGGCGTTCCAATTCATCCCAAAGGTGTCCGATGGGGTTGAGGTCAGGGCTCTGTGCAGGCCAGTCAAGTTCTTCCTCAACGATCCGACAAACCATTTCTGTATAGACCTCGCTTTGTGCACGGGGTATTGTCATGCTGAAACAGGAAAGGGCCTTCCCCAAACTGTTGCCACAAAGTTGGAAGCACAGAATCATCTAGAATGTCATTGTATGCTCTAGCGTAAAAATGTCCCTTCACTTGAACTAAGGGGCCTAGCTCGAACCATGAAAAACAGCACCAGACCATTATTCCTCCTCTACCAAACTTTACAGTTGGCACTATGCATTCAGGCAGGTAGCTTTCTCTTGGCATCTGCCAAACCCAGATTTGTCTTATGGTTGACTGGGGCAGCTCTAGCAGGGCAGACATTTTACAAACTGACTTGTTGGAAAGGTGGCATCCTATGACGGTGCCACGTTGAAAGTCAATGAGCTCTTCAGTACGGGCCATTCTACTGCCAATGTTTGTCTATGGAGATTGCATGGCTGTGTGCTCGATTTTATACACCTGTCAGCAACAGGTGTGGCTGAAATAGCCGAATCCACTAAATTGAAGGGGTGTCCACGGCCATGTCGTGTAAATGTCAATGAAAAAAAAACACTCATATATCTTGAATAGATAATTATTCCCCCCCTGAGACAATAGATAGAAGCACCTTTGGCAGAGATTATTGTCTTTCTGGGTAAGTCTCTAAGAGCTTTGCACACCTGGATTGTACAATATTTACCCATTATTATTTTTTTAATTCTTCAACTTCTGTCAAGTTGGTTGTCGATCATTGCTAGACAGCCATTTTCAAGTCTTGACATAGATTTTTCAAGCCGATTTAAGTCAAAACTATAACTAGGCCAGTCAGGAACATTCAATGTTGTCTTGGTAAGCAACTCCAGTGTGTATTTGGCCTTGTGTTTTAGGTTATTGTCCTGCTGAAAGGTAAATTGGTCTCCCAGTGTCTGTTGGAAAGCAGACTGAACCAGGTTTTCCTCTAGGATTTTGCCTGCTTAGCTGTAATCTGTTACTTTTTATCCTTAAACTCCCTAGTCCTTGCCGATGAAAAGCATAACATAATGCAGCCACATTTTTTTGCAGTATTACTTGAACACAGGATGCATGTTTTGGAATATTTTTTTTTTCTGTACAGGCTTCGTTCTTTTCACTCTGTCATTTAGGTTAGTATAGTGGAGTAACTACAATGTGTTTGACCCATCCTCAGTTCTCTTATCACAACCATTAAACTCTGTAACTTTAAAAAAATCACGATTGGCCTCATTGTGAGCAGTTTCCTTCCTCTCCAGCAACTGAGTTAGGGAGGACGCCTGTATCTTTATAGTGACTGGGTGTATTGATACACCATCCAAAGTGTAATTCATAACTTTACCATGCTCAAAGGGATATTCATTGTCTGCTTATTTAATTTGAATTTTTTATAGGTGCCACTCTTTGCGAGGCATTGGAAAACCTCCCTGGTCTTTGTGGTTGAATCTGTGTTTGAAATTCACTGCTCGACTGAGGGACCTTACGGATAATTCTATGTGTGGAGTACAGAGATGAGATAGTCATTCAAAAATCCTGTTGAACACTGTTATTGAACACTGAGTGAGTCCACACAACTTATTATGTGACTTGTTAAGCAATTGTTTACTCCTGAACTTATTTTGGCTTGCCATAACAAAGGGGTTGAATACTTATTGACTCGACATTTCAGATTTTCTTTATTATAATATTTTGGGGAAAATGTTCTACAAACAAAATTCCATGGTGTATTGTGTGTAGATCAGTCACACAAAATCTCAATTTAATCCATTTTAAATTCAGGCTGTAACACAACAAAATGTGGAAGAAGTAAAGGGGTCTGAAGACAGAAATGCCTTTGGGGGAGGTGACACAGAGGTCCACAAAACCTCTCTCAATTTCAATGTAATTCAAAGGGCTTTATTGGGAAACATATGTTTACATTGCCAAAGCAAGCGAAATAGACAAATATTACCCCTTTTTCGTGATTACAATGAAGGTCGCGTCGTGCTGCGCTTCTTAACATCCGCTCGCTTAACCCAGAAGCACCAATGTGTCGGAGGAAACACATTTCAACTGACGACCGAAGTCAGCCTGCAGCCCTCCACAAGGAGTTGCTAGAGCATAATGAGACAAGTAAAGCCCCCCCGGCCAAACCCTCCCCTAACCCGGACGATGTGGGGCCAATTGTGCGCCGCCCTACGGGACTCCCGGTCACGGCCGGTAATGACACAGCCTGAGATCGAACCCCAGGCTGTAGTGACGCTGCACCACTGGAAAGCAGTGCCTTAGACCGCTGCACCACTGGAAGTGCCTTAGACCGCTGCACCACTGGAAGTGCCTTAGACCGCTGCACCACTGGAAGTGCCTTAGACCGCTGCACCACTGGAAGTGCCTTAGACCGCTGCACCACTGGAAGTGCCTTAGACCGCTGCACCACTGGAAGTGCCTTAGACCGCTGCACCACTGGAAGTGCCTTAGACCGCTGCACCACTGGAAGTGCCTTAGACCGCTGCACCACTGGAAGTGCCTTAGACCGCTGCACCACTGGAAGTGCCTTAGACCGCTGCACCACTGGAAGTGCCTTAGACCGCTGCACCACTCGAGAGGTCTACTCACAAACGTTTAAAAATAATATAGACATTTCAAATTTGTTCAAATGTCTTTGAAAATTGAAAATAAATAAACATAAATATGGGTTGTATTTACATTGGTGTTTGTTATTCACTGGTTGCCCTTTTCTTGTGGCACCAGGTCCCAAATCTTGCTGCTGTGATCGCACACTGTGGTTTTTCACCCAATAGATATGGGAGTGCAGGAGGAAGTGCATCTCTCTCTCCCTGGAGAATGGAGGGGGAGAAGGAGGGAGGTAGGAGGGGAGGGGGGAGAGAGAGAGCAAAGCAAGCAGGAGAGCAGAGAGAGAGAGTAGAGAGGAGGAGAGGAGAGAGAGAGAGAGAGAGAGAGAGAGAGAGAGAGAGAGAGAGAGAGAGAGAGAGAGAGAGAGAGAGAGAGAGAGAGAGAGGGGGGATATTAGCAGCAAATCAGTCCCCTGTGGGCTGTTATTCATGTGTAACCAGAGGGCGGTTTGGTCAGTCAGTTAGCCAGGCTGTCAATCTGTCAATCAGCCTGTCAGGCAGGCAGCAGGGCTGCTCTGTAAATAGGGCCCTGCCATTAGCACAATGTCACTTGTAACAGTCAACCACTTTACAAAGAGACGACTAGGGCGATGTCTTCCTAGCATGATAAGTACCCATAAAACATTGAGATAGTGTATTCCGAAAGTATTCAGACCCCTTCACTTTTTCCACATTTTGTTACGTTACAGCCTTGTTCTAAAATGGATTTTTTTTTTAAATCCCTCATCAATCTACTCATAATACCCCATAATGACAAAGCGAAAACAGGGTTTTAGAAATGTGTGAGAATTTTAAAGGTTGATTTCTCTCAAATGTTGTGCATACATTAGTTTACATCCCAGATGTCTCAAGTTGAAGGAGTGTTTAATTGGCATGCTGGCTGCAGGAATGTCCACCAGAGCTGTTGACAGAGAATTTTTAGAGCATTTTAGAGATTGTTTTAGAGAATTTGGCAGTACATCCAACCGGCCTCAAAACCACAGACAACGAATATGGCATTGTGTGGGCGAGCGGTTTGCTGATGTCAATGTTGTGAACAGAGTGCCCCATGGTGGTGGGGTTATGGTATGGGCAGGCATAAGCCACGGACACAATTGCATTTTATTGATGGCAATTTTGAATGCACAGAGATACCGTGACGTGATCCTGAGGCCCATTGTTGCGCTATTCATCCGCCGCCATCACCTCATGTTTCAGCATGATAATGCACAGCCCCACGTCACAAGGATCTGTACACAATTACTGGAAGCTGAAAATGTCCCAGTTCTTCCATGACCTAAATACTAACCTGACATGTCACCCATTGAGCATGTTTGGGATGCTCTGGATCGACATGTACAATAGCGTGTTCCAGTTCCCGTCAACATCCAGCAACTTCACACAGCCATTGAAGAGGAGTGGGACAACATTCCAAAGGCGCCACAATCAACAGCCTGATCAACTCTATGCGAAGGAGATGTCGCGCTGCATGAGACAAATGGTGATCACACCAGATACTGACTGGTTTTCTGATCCACGGACCTACCTTTCTTTTTAAGGTATCTGTGACCATCCGATGCATATCTGTACTGTAACGTATGCACAGGGAGTCAGGAAGCAGGTTCAGAAGGTGAGTTTAATAATAAGAAACATGAAGATAATCAAAACAAGAGTAGCGTTCTGAACACAAACAAAACCAATACTGCCTGAGGCTACTGAGGTAAAGTAATCAGGGTGATGATGAAGTCCAGGTGTGCGTAACGATGGTTGCCAGGTGTGCGTAATGTGGGTTGACAGGACCGGTGGTTAGATGCCTAATTCATTTATTTCAATTGTCTGATTTCCTTATATGAACTGTAACTCAGCAAAATCGTTGAAATTGTTGTATGTTGCATTTACTTTGAAGAATCTTAAATATACAATATGTTTTGATTTGTTTGTGTTGAGGATCAGCAAAGTGGAGGTTTAATATCCTACCTTCACCACCTGTGGTCAGGAAGTCCAGGACCGAGTTGCATAAGGCGGGGTTCAGACCCAGGGCCCGAGCTTAATGATGAGCTTGGAGGGTACTATGGTGTTGAAGGCTGAGCTGTAGTCAATGAACAGCATTCTTACATAGGGTATTCCTCTTATCCAGATGGGATAGGGCAGTGTGCAGTGTGATGGCGATTGCATCGTCTGTGGATCTATTGGGGCGTTAAGCAAATTGAAGTGGGTCTAGGGTGACAGGTAAGGTAGAGGTGATATGATCCTTAACTAGCCTCTCAAAGCACTTCATGATCACAGAGGTGAGTGCTACGGGGCGATAGTCATTTAGTTCAGTTACCTTTGCCTTCTTGGGTACAGGAACAATGATGAACATCTTGAAGCAAGTGGGGACAGCAGACTGGGATAGGGAGAGATTGAATATGTCCGTAAACACACCAGCCAGCTGGTCTGCACATGCTCTGAGGACGCGGCTAGGGATGCCGTCTGGGCCGGCAGCCTTGCGAGGGTTAACACGCTTAAATGTCTTACTCACGTCGGCCACGGAGAACGAGAGCCTACAGTCCTTGGGAGCGGGCCGCGTCGGTGGCACTCAAAGCGGGCAAAGAAAGTGTTCAGCTTGTCCGGAAGCAAGACGTCGGTGTCGGCGACGTGGCTGGTTTTCCCTTTGTAATCCATGATTGTCTGTAGACCCTGCCACATACGTCTCGTGTCTGCGCCGTTGAATTGTGGCTCCACTTTGTCTCTGTACTAACGTTTTGCCTGTTTGATTGCCTTACGGAGGGAATAACTACACTGTTTGTATTCAACCATATTCCCAGTCACCTTACTGTGGTTAATGCAGTGGTTCGCGCTTTCAGCTTTGCACGAATGCTGCCATCTATCCATGGTTTCTGGTTTGGGTAGGTTTTAATAGTCACAGTGGGAACAACATCCCCTATACACTTCCTGATGAACTCAGTCACCATGTCAGTGTGTACATCAATGTTATTCTCAGAGGTAACCTGGAACATGTCCCAGTCCGCTTGATCAAAACTATCATGAAGCATGGATTCCGATTGGCCTGACCAGCGTTGAATAGACCTTAGCACGAGTACTTCCTGTTTGAGTTTCTGCCTATAGGAAGGGAGGAGCAAAATGGAGTCATGATCTAATTTGCTGAAGGGAGGGTGGGGGAGTGACTTATAGGCAACCCGGAAGGGGGAGTTGCAGTGGTCAAGCATTTTACCAGTGTGAGTTCTACAGTCAATGTGTTGGTAGAACTTCGGTAGCGTTTTCCTCAAATTTGCTTTGTTAAAATCCCCAGCTACAATAAATGCGGCCTCAGGATATGTGGTTTCCAGTTTGCACAAAGTCCAGTGTAGTTACTTGAGGACCATCGTGGTATCGGCTTGAGGGGGAATCCCAACATCCCCTATTATATATATCGGCTTGAGGGGGAATATACAATCATGGTCAAAAGTTTTGAGAATGACACAATTACTAATTTTCACAAAGTCTGCTGCCTCAGTTTTGATGATGGCAATTTGAATATACTCCAGAATGTCATGAAGAGTGATCAGATGAATTGCAATTAATTGCAAAGTCCCTCTTTGCCATGAAAATGAACTTAATCCCCCAACAACATTTCCACTGCATTTCAGCCCTGCTACAAAAGGACCAGCTGCTATCATGGCAGTGATTCTCTCGTTAACACAGGTGAGAGTGTTGACGAGGACAAGGCTGGAGATCACTCTGTCATGCTGATTGAGTTAGAATAACAGACTGGAAGCTTGAACAGGAGGGTGGTGCTTGAAATCATTGTTCTTCCTCTGTTAACCATGGTTACCTGCAAGAAAACACGTGCCGTCATCATTGCTTTGCACAAAAAGGCCTTCACAGGCAAGGATATTGCTGCTAGTAAGATTGCACCTAAATCAACCATTAATCGGATCATCAAGAACTTCAAGGAGAGAGGTTCAATTGTTGTGTAGAAGACGTCAGGGCGCCCAAGAAAGTCCAGTAAGCGCCTTGACCGCCTCCTAAAGTTGATTCAGCTGCGGGATCGGGGCACCACCAGTGCAGAGCTTGCTCAGGAATGGCAGCAGGCAGGTGTGAGTGCATCTGCACGCACAGTGAGGAGAATACTTTTGGAGGATGGCCTGGTGTCAAGAAGGGCAGCAAAGAAGCCACTTCTCTCCAGGAAAAACATCAGGGACAGACTTATATTGGATTGGACTGCTGAGGACTGGGGTAAAGTCATTTTCTCTGATGAATCCCCTTTCCGATTGTTTGGGGCATCCGGAAAACACCTTGTCCGGAGAAGGCAAGGTGAGCGCTACCAGCAGTCCTGTGTCATGCCAACAGTAAAGCATCCTTAGACCATTCATGTGTGGGGCTGCTTCTCAGTCAAGGGAGTGGGCTCACTCACAATTCTGCCTAAGAACACAGCCATGAATAAAGAATGGTACCAACACATCCTCCGAGAGCAACTTCTCCCAACCATCCAAGAACAGTTTGGTAACGACCAATGCCTTTTCCAGCATGATGGAGCACCTTGCCATAAGGCAAAAGTGATAACTAAGTGGCTCGGGGAACAAAACATCGACATTTTGGTTCCATGGCCAGGAAACTCCCCAGACCTTAATCCCATTGAGAACTTGTGGTCGATCCACAAGAGGCGGGTGGACAAACAAAAACCCACAAATTCTGACAAACTCCAAGCATTGATGTGGCCCAGAAGTTAATTGACAGCATGCCAGGGTGGATTGCAGAGGTCTTGAAAAACAAGGGTCAACACTGCAAATATTGACTCTGCATAAACTTAATGTAATTGTCAATATAAGCCTTTGACACTTATGGAATGCTTGTAATTATACTTCAGTATACCATAGTAACATCTGACAAAAATATCTCATAACACTGAAGCAGCGAACTCCGTGAAGACCAATACTTGTGTCATTCTCAAAACTTTTGACCACGACTGTACACGGCTGTGAAGCCGTTTTTAACCAATTTCACATATCCCCCCAGAAGAAAGGCACACGGACTCTGCAGTAAAATATATCAAACAGTGATGACACTGGGGCGGCAGGTAGCTTAGTGGTTAAGAACGTTGTGCCAGTAACCGAAAGGTCGCTGGTTCTAATCCCCGAGCCAACTAGGTGAAAAATCTGTTGAAGTGCCCTTGAGCAACGCACTTAACCCTAATTGCTCCTGTAAGTCGCTCTGGATAAGAGTGTCTGCTAAATGACTAAAATGTAAATGTATTGACAGGACGGTCAACGCCACATGTTCACTGCTCTCAGAATATATATATATGTGAAACATGCACCACCGCCTTTCTTCTTCCCGGAGAGTTCTTTATTCTTGTCTATGCGATGTACTGAGAACATAGCTGACTGTATGGATGGGAACAGTATATTCAGAGAGAGCCATGATTCCGTGAAACAGAGTATGTTACAGTCCCTGATGTCTCTCTGGAAGGAGATCCTCGCCCTGAGCTCATCTACTTTATTGCCCAGGGACTGAACATTAGTAAGTAATATACTCGGAAGCGGTGGATGGTGTGCATGCCTCCTGAGTCGGACTAGAAGTCCACTCTGAATTCCTCTTTTCCGACGGTGGCGTCTTGGAGCAGCCTCTGGGGGGTACGAACAAAGGATCCAATTCGGGATAGTCGTCTACTTGGTCGTAATGCTACCGCCGCTCTGATATCCAAAGGTTATTTCTGGCTGTATGTAATTACACAAAAAACATTCTGGGATAATAATGTAAGAAAGTCTGCCAGCACCATCTTCAAAACCTTTATTTAACTAGTCAGTTAAGAACAAGGGCCAAGGTGCAGGACATTTACTGAGGAAGGTGATATGACTAGCCTCTCTATTATTTAGTGACTGATATTGATTGTTTGATAATTTATTTTGGTAATACAACCAACGCAGAATAAGACAATTGTTTTGAAGTTATTTCGAATGTTTCTAAGGGTTTGTGAAAAGTAAAAAAAAAGGTTTTCATGAGTGCTTTGTATTGGTCTAGAGTTGACGGACCAGATGGGACTCATTCCCTCACAAAGGATAGCAGAAATAATACAATTTCTTTGGTAGGCTGACCTACCTGGCACCCCTAATAACCTCAAGTCAAGTCAAAACCGTTACAGTGTTCCATCAATAATTAACAGCGGTGCCTTGTAGCACGTTGAAGGTGAAACTCGCCTGTCTCTCTACTGCATCTAACCGGTGAAGAAGAACGACTCGCTCCTCTTCTCCTGCTCTGTACCGGGATCCTTTAAAATCATGTCTATATTCACCGAAGTACCTCAAGCCCCTCCGGTGGCCGTTTTTAAACTGACTGCCGATTTCAGAGAGGACACTCACGCGCAGAAGGTGAATTTGGGAGTCGGAGCCTACCGTACAGATGACTGTCTACCATGGGTCCTGCCCGTAGTGAAGAAGGTAGAGAAGATGATAGTGGAGGACAACAGTCTGAACCACGAGTATCTTCCCATCCTGAGTCTCCCTGAGCTCCGCTCTGCTGCCTCCAAGGTGGCCATGGGAGATGACAGCCCTGCCATCAAGGACGGGAGGGTGGGAGTGGTCCAGGCGTTGGGAGGTACCGGTGCGTTGAGGATCGGGGCAGAGTTTTTGAGGCGCTGGTACAACGGCACTAACAACACGGCCACGCCCGTCTACGTCTCCGCGCCAACCTGGGAGAACCACAATGCAGTGTTTTCTGATGCTGGGTTTAAAGAGATCCGCCCCTGCCACTACTGGGACGGAGAAAAGAAATACCTGGATGTGACTGGTATAATGGACGACCTGGAGAACGCTCCAGAACAATACATCTTTGTTCTCCATGCCTGTGCACACAACCCCACGGGGACAGACCCCACACCTGACGAATGGAAGACTATTGCTGAGGTCATGAAGAGGAGGAAGCTGTTTCTGTTCTTTGACTCAGCCTACCAGGGCTTTGCATCAGGCCGTCTGGATAAAGATGCCTGGGCCATCCTCTACTTTGTCTCTGAAGGATTTGAGCTGCTCTGTGCCCAGTCCTTCTCCAAGAACTTTGGCCTCTACAATGAGCGTTGTTGGTAACCTGACGGCAGTGGCCCAGGATAAAGACAACCTGATCCGTGTTCTGTCTCAGGACCACCTGGTCCAACCCTCCCTCCCAGGGGGTGCGCATCGTAGCCATCACACTCAACAACCCCGATCTATTCATAGAATGGAAGGGTAATGTAAAGACCATGGCTGACCGTGTATTGTTGATGAGAGACCAGTTGAAGGCTAAGCTCATTGCTCTGAGGACGCCTGGCACCTGGGACCACATCACACAGCAGATCGTTATGTTCAGCTTCACCGGACTCAACCCTAAGCAGGTGGAGTACATGATTAAGGAGAAGCACGTGTACCTGATGGCCAGCGGTCGTATCAACATGTGTGGCCTCACCTCCAAGGACATCGACTATGTCGCAGAGTCCACCCATGAGACAGTCTCCACGGTCCAGTAAGGCCCCGCTCTCCACGTGCAGCTACTTCCTGCTTCTTGTTCACAACAGGAAGTACTGTTAACTGTCAAGCACCCCGTCTGTGACACACATCCTTTCTCTATAAGCAGTGCTCTAGCCATCTATTGGTTGTAAAATTTAGACACATTAACAACAATCAATGGTATATGATCAACGGTATAACTGGTGTCCATCTTCTCTCTTCCTCAGATTACTGAGCCATCTTTAAACAAAATGAACGCAGACCTCTAGTTGAAGTATTTCACTATCCTGACGACCGTTATGTTGCCTTTTTGTTTATTTTATTGAGCCATTTCCAGTTTTCCGGTTTTGACAATGTGTAAAAGATGACTTTGTGGTTTTAAAAATATTTCAAAGCACTTGAAAGTGAAGCAATGCCAGAAGTTGAGTGAAGGTCGCTCTGGATAAGAGCGTCTGCTAAATGACTAAAATGTACATGTAAATGTAATAATTTTCTCAAATCCATAATAAAAAGAAGTCTATCAAAACTAAAACATCTACCTCCACCAAGCTTCAATACATTGATTCATCAACACACATATAGTCTAGACATGATGTCTGTCCGCTATAATTTAACAAGGTTTCCCAGAGATCTGTCTGTCATCTTCATACAGTCTCTCTGCATCAAAACGTTTTGAAAAATAGAACCAGGAAGCGGTACAATTTGTTGGTTCAATTCCACACAGACAAACACAAACACACACACACACACACACACACACACACACACACACACACACACACACACACACACACACACACACACAGAGGACCCAATCATAATGTGTCTTAGTAGCTCATGATTTAATGAACAGGAAGAAAGAGAGAAAGGATAAAGGGGGGGAAAAAAGCCATTTGTCAATTAGTATGCAAATCAGTCTGTTAGCTCAGTGGGGGGTGTGGTTATGAAGTCCCTATGAAGGGATTTGTGCGTGTGCGCGTGTGTGCGTGTGTGTGTGTGTGTGTGCGTGTGTGCGTGTGTGTGTGTGTGTGTGCATGTGTGTGTGTGTGTGTGCGTGTGTGCGTGTGTGCGTGTGTGTGTGTGTGCGCGTGTGTGTGTGTGTGTGTGATCCAGCAACATCATCACTGTTTGATATCTTTTACTGCAGGTATGCTTTTCTGTATTTTTGTTATTTTCAAAACACAACGCATGTATACTATACGATCACTTTGTGGATTCAGTCTGAGAGAGATATTCTGAGAGCAGTGAACGTGTGGCTGTGACTGTCCTGTCAATGCCTGTCATCACTGTTTGAGTCAACCTGAAGTGTGGGTGTCCGTGTGCCTTTCTTCTGGGGGGATATGTGAAGTTGGTTACACTAACACTGTAGCTAACACCTAACACTGTTGCTAACACCTGTACACTGTAGCTAACACTTAACAATGTTGCTAACACCTGTACACTGTAGCAAACACCTAACACTGTAGCTAATACCTAACACTGTAGCTAACACCCAACCCTGTAGCTAATACCTAACACTGTAGCTAACACCTAGCACTGTAGCTAATACCTAACACTGTAGCTAACACCCAACCCTGTAGCTAATACCTAACACTGTAGCTAACACCTAATACTATAGCTAACACCTAACACTGTAGCTAACACCTACCACTGTAGCTAACACCTACCACTGTACCTAACACTGTAGCTAACACCTGTACACTGTAGCTAACACCTGTACACTGTAGCTAACACCTAACACTGTAGCTAACACCTAATACTGTAGCTAAAACCTGTACACTGTAGCTAACACCTGTACACTGTAGCTAACACCTGTACACTGTAGCTAACATCTGTATACTGTAGCTAACACCTAACACTGTAGCTAACACCTAATACTGTAGCTAACATCTGTACACTGTAGCTAACACCTAACACTGTAGCTAACACCTAACACTGTAGCTAACACCTAACCCTGTAGCTAATACCTAACACTGTAGCTAACACCTAGCACTGTAGCTAACACCTGTACACTGTAGCTAACACCTAACACTGTAGCTAACATCTGTACACTGTAGCTAACACCTAACACCGTAGCTAACACCTAACACTGTAGCTAACATCTGTACACTGTAGCTAACACCTAATACTGTAGCTAACACCTAACACTGTAGCTAACACCTAACACTGTAGCTAACACCTAACACTGTAGCTAACACCTGTACACTGTAGCTAACATCTGTACACTGTAGCTAACACCTAACACTGTAGCTAACACCTAATACTGTAGCTAACATCTGTACACTGTAGCTAACACCTAACACCTAACACTGTAAGTAACACCTAACACTGTAGCTAACACTGTAGCTAACCTCTGTACACTGTAGCTAACACCTAATACTATAGCTAACACCTAACACTGTAGCTAACACCTATCACTGTACCTAACACTGTAGCTAACACCTAACACTGTAGCTAACACCTAATACTATAGCTAACATCTGTACACTGTAGCTAACACCTAAAACTGTAGCTAACACCTAACACTGTAAGTAACACCTAACACTGTAGCTAACACTGTAGCTAACATCTGTACACTGTAGCTAACACCTAACACTGTAGCTAACACCTAACACTGTAGCTAACACCTAAAACTGTAGCTAACACCTAGCACTGTAGCTAACACCTAAAACTGTAGCTAACACCTAATACTATAGCTAACACCTAACACTGTAGCTAACACCTATCACTGTACCTAACACTGTAGCTAACACCTAACACTGTAGCTAACACCTAATACTATAGCTAACATTTGTACACTGTAGCTAACACCTAAAACTGTAGCTAACACCTAACACTGTAAGTAACACCTAACACTGTAGCTAACACTGTAGCTAACATCTGTACACTGTAGCTAACACCTAACACTGTAGCTAACACCTAACACTGTAGCTAACACCTAAAACTGTAGCTAACACCTAGCACTGTAGCTAACACCTAAAACTGTAGCTAACACCTAATACTATAGCTAACACCTAACACTGTAGCTAACACCTATCACTGTACCTAACACTGTAGCTAACACCTAACACTGTAGCTAACACCTAATACTATAGCTAACATCTGTACACTGTAGCTAACACCTAACACTGTAGCTAACACCTAACACTGTAAGTAACACCTAACACTGTAGCTAACACTGTAGCTAACATCTGTACACTGTAGCTAACACCTAACACTGTAGCTAACACCTAACACTATAGCTAACACCTAAAACTGTAGCTAACACCTAGCACTGTAGCTAACACCTAAAACTGTAGCTAACACCTAATACTATAGCTAACATCTGTACACTGTAGCTAACACCTAACACTGTAGCTAACACCTAACACTGTAAGTAACACCTAACACTGTAGCTAACACTGTAGCTAACATCTGTACACTGTAGCTAACACCTAACACTATAGCTAACACCTAACACTGTAGCTAACACCTAAAACTGTAGCTAACACCTAACACTGTAAGTAACACCTAACACTGTAGCTAACACTGTAGCTAACATCTGTACACTGTAGCTAACACCTGTACACTGTAGCTAACATCTGTACACTGTAGCTAACACCTAACACTGTAGCTAACACCTAATACTGTAGCTAACATCTGTACACTGTAGCTAACACCTAACACCTAACACTGTAAGTAACACCTAACACTGTAGCTAACACTGTAGCTAACCTCTGTACACTGTAGCTAACACCTAATACTATAGCTAACACCTAACACTGTAGCTAACACCTATCACTGTACCTAACACTGTAGCTAACACCTAACACTGTAGCTAACACCTAATACTATAGCTAACATCTGTACACTGTAGCTAACACCTAAAACTGTAGCTAACACCTAACACTGTAAGTAACACCTAACACTGTAGCTAACACTGTAGCTAACATCTGTACACTGTAGCTAACACCTAACACTGTAGCTAACACCTAACACTGTAGCTAACACCTACAACTGTAGCTAACACCTAGCACTGTAGCTAACACCTAAAACTGTAGCTAACACCTAATACTATAGCTAACACCTAACACTGTAGCTAACACCTATCACTGTACCTAACACTGTAGCTAACACCTAACACTGTAGCTAACACCTAATACTATAGCTAACATTTGTACACTGTAGCTAACACCTAAAACTGTAGCTAACACCTAACACTGTAAGTAACACCTAACACTGTAGCTAACACTGTAGCTAACATCTGTACACTGTAGCTAACACCTAACACTGTAGCTAACACCTAACACTGTAGCTAACACCTAAAACTGTAGCTAACACCTAGCACTGTAGCTAACACCTAAAACTGTAGCTAACACCTAATACTATAGCTAACACCTAACACTGTAGCTAACACCTATCACTGTACCTAACACTGTAGCTAACACCTAACACTGTAGCTAACACCTAATACTATAGCTAACATCTGTACACTGTAGCTAACACCTAACACTGTAGCTAACACCTAACACTGTAAGTAACACCTAACACTGTAGCTAACACTGTAGCTAACATCTGTACACTGTAGCTAACACCTAACACTGTAGCTAACACCTAACACTATAGCTAACACCTAAAACTGTAGCTAACACCTAGCACTGTAGCTAACACCTAAAACTGTAGCTAACACCTAATACTATAGCTAACATCTGTACACTGTAGCTAACACCTAACACTGTAGCTAACACCTAACACTGTAAGTAACACCTAACACTGTAGCTAACACTGTAGCTAACATCTGTACACTGTAGCTAACACCTAACACTATAGCTAACACCTAACACTGTAGCTAACACCTAAAACTGTAGCTAACACCTAACACTGTAAGTAACACCTAACACTGTAGCTAACACTGTAGCTAACATCTGTACACTGTAGCTAACACCTAACACTGTAGCTAACACCTAACACTGTAGCTAACACCTTTGTACAAACACACACACATTCAGCTGGTACCACACATTCAGCTGGTACCACACATTCAGCTGGTACCACCCAATTCAGGCTGCCACGTGGAAAAGGAAATGACTTGTGAATGATTTAAGCTTTGTCTTGTCACAATGAAAGGCTAGCTGAGATCACAGTTAAATGAAATGAGAGGAGAAAGAGGGAGGGAGGGAGGAAGGAAGAGGGGAGAAATTAAGGTCTGAGCCACTCAAACTTTCTCCCCGTGGAGAGATGAAGCCTTTCTCTATGAAGTCAATCAAGCGAAGGGCGCCTGGCTGCCACCGACTGACTGAAAAATATTACCTGAATTCCCTCTATTGTTAAACCACACATCACAGAGGTAAACTATGTACTCTTTCCTTCTCTTCACCTGTATCTCTCTCTCTCTCTCTCTCTCTCTCTCTCTCTCTCTCTCTCTCTCTCTCTCTCTCTCTCTCCTCTCTCTGTCTCTCTCTCTCTCTCTCTCTCTCTCTCTCTCTCTCTCTCTCTCTCTCTCTCTCTCTCTCTCTCTTCCTCTCTCTCTCTCTCTCTCTCTCTCTCCCTCTCTCCCTCTATCTCTCCCTCTCCTCTCTCTCTCTCTCTCTCTCTCTCTCTCTCTCTCTCTCTCTCTCTCTCTCTCTCTCTCTCTCTCTCTCTCTTTCTCTCTCTCCTCTCTCTCTCTCTCTCTCTCTCTCTCTCTCTCTCTCTCTCTCTCTCTCTCTCTCTCTCTCTCTCTCTCTCTCTCTCTCTCTCTCTCTCTCTCTCTCTCTCTCTTCTCTCTCTCTCTCAAACTCAAACAAATGGAAGCTTGCTTACACACTCAACAACAGCTCTTTGTTAGAGGAAGATGCTGATTGCTTTGGTCTGTACTTGAGAATAACAAAGACAAATGGAAGCCTTCTCCACATAGAATGTTTTTATTTCTCATATTGTTGTTAACTGTTCTGTATCAGCACTTGCATGCCATGGCATCACAGTAATATTTTCTATAGATCAATGCATGCATCACGGTGCTATTTAATCTGATCGTTCTCTTACTTGTGAAGCATACTGGAAGATCCTCTGGTATGCCTCTGCTGAAAACATGTCTGCTGTTAGCTTGAACAATGTTGTCTGTAATAGGTATACCAGAGCTCCCCCTGGTGGAGGGTCCATCAGAACCCATTAGGGATAGGAGTAGTGCGGATGGGCCCAGAGCTCCCCCTGGTGGAGGGTCCATCAGAACCCATTAGGGATAGGAGTAGTGTGGATGGGCCCAGATCTCCCCTGGTGGAGGGTCCATCAGAACCCATTAGGGACAGGAGTAGTGTGGATGGGCCCAGATCTCCCCCTGGTGGAGGGTCCATCAGAACCCATTAGGGATAGGAGTAGTGCGGATGGGTCCAGAGCTCCCCCTGGTGGAGGGTCCATCAGAACCCATTAGGGATAGGAGTAGTGTGGATGGGTCCAGAGCTCCCCTGGTGGAGGGTCCATCAGAACCCATTAGGGATAGGAGTAGTGTGGATGGGCCAGATCTGGTTGTGCCCTTGACAAGTCAAACATGACATGACAATGAGTGAGTTGGCAGGATATCACAAACAGACTGGCCCTCAGGCTAGTAGAAAGACCTTCTATTGGATTCTATTCCTGACTTCTCAACATAGAACTCATACAGCCAGTAAAGGAATGTATCTCAACATAGAGCCAGTAAAGGAATGTATCAACATAGAGCCAGTAAAGGAATGTATCTCAACATAGAACTCATAGAGCCAGTAAAGGAATGTATCTCAACATAGAACTCATAGAGCCAGTAAAGGAATGTATCTCAACATAGAACTCATAGAGCCAGTAAAGGAATGTATCTCAACATAGAGCCAGTAAAGGAATGTATCAACATAGAGCCAGTAAAGGAATGTATCAACATAGAGCCAGTAAAGGAATGTATCTCAACATAGAGCCAGTAAAGGAATGTATCTCAACATAGAGCCAGTAAAGGAATGTATCTCAACATAGAGCCAGTAAAGGAATGTATCTCAACATAGAGCCAGTAAAGGAATGTATCTCAACATAGAGCCAGTAAAGGAATGTATCTCAACATAGAGCCAGTAAAGGAATGTATCTCAACATAGAGCCAGTAAAGGAATGTATCTCAACATAGAACTCATAGAGCCAGTAAAGGAATGTATCTCAACATAGAACTCATAGAGCCAGTAAAGGAATGTATCAACATAGAGCCAGTAAAGGAATGTATCTCAACATAGAGCCAGTAAAGGAATGTATCTCAACATAGAACTCATAGAGCCAGTAAAGGAATGTATCTCAACATAGAACTCATAGAGCCAGTAAAGGAATGTATCAACATAGAGCCAGTAAAGGAATGTATCTCAACATATAACTCATAGAGCCAGTAAAGGAATGTATCTCAACATAGAGCCAGTAAAGGAATGTATCTCAACATAGAACTCATAGAGCCAGTAAAGGAATGTATCTCAACATAGAACTCATAGAGCCAGTAAAGGAATGTATCTCAACATAGAGCCAGTAAAGGAATGTATCTCAACATAGAACTCATAGAGCCAGTAAAGGAATGTATCAACATAGAGCCAGTAAAGGAATGTATGTCAACATAGAGCCAGTAAAGGAATGTATCTCAACATAGAACTCATAGAGCCAGTAAAGGAATGTATCTCAACATAGAACTCATAGAGCCAGTAAAGGAATGTATCTCAACATAGAGCCAGTAAAGGAATGTATCTCAACATATAACTCATAGAGCCAGTAAAGGAATGTATCTCAACATAGAGCCAGTAAAGGAATGTATCTCAACATAGAACTCATAGAGCCAGTAAAGGAATGTATCAACATAGAGCCAGTAAAGGAATGTATGTCAACATAGAGCCAGTAAAGGAATGTATCTCAACATAGAACTCATAGAGCCAGTAAAGGAATGTATCAACATAGAGCCAGTAAAGGAATGTATGTCAACATAGAGCCAGTAAAGGAATGTATCTCAACATAGAACTCATAGAGCCAGTAAAGGAATGTATCAACATAGAACTCATAGAGCCAGTAAAGGAATGTATCTCAACATAGAACTCATACAGCCAGTAAAGGAATGTATCTCAACATAGAGCCAGTAAAGGAATGTATCTCAACATAGAGCCAGTAAAGGAATGTATCTCAACATATAACTCATAGAGCCAGTAAAGGAATGTATCTCAACATAGAGCCAGTAAAGGAATATATCTCAACATAGAACTCATAGAGCCAGTAAAGGAATGTATCAACATAGAACTCATAGAGCCAGTAAAGGAATGTATCAACATAGAGCCAGTAAAGGAATGTATCTCAACATAGATAGGAGAGACTGGTCCTTACTCTGAGATGAGAGAGGACTGGTCATCACTCTGAGATGGGAGAGGGAGAACTGGTCGTCACTCTTAGATGGGAGAGGACTGGTCGTCACTCTTAGATGGGAGAGGACTGGTCGTCACTCTTAGATGGGAGAGGACTGGTCGTCACTCTTAGATGAGGAGAGATGGAGAGGACTGGTCCTCCTCCCAGCCCCCCCCTCCCCTGAGATGAGAGATGGAGAGGACTGGTCGTCATGGAGATGGGA
>NW_028163700.1:5000-30186 GCF_964263955.1 Coregonus lavaretus
CTAGTCCAACACCTACCTGGCACCTATACACAACACCTGTCTAGTCCAACACCTACCTGGCACCTATACACAACACCTGTCTAGTCCAACACCTACCTGGCACCTATACACAACACCTGTCTAGTCCAACACCTACCTGGCACCTATACACAACACCTGTCTAGTCCAACACTACCATACCTGTCTAGTCCAACACTCCTGCCTAGAGAACACATATCTAAGTTTTGTTTTGGAAGCAGAAAATCAACAGTTAATTCTGGTCAACTCATTGATCCTGCTTTGTAGTGTACCCCTCAGGGTGAGTGTGTTCTAAAAAAACATCTGACCATAACCCTAGCTGATCCTGAATATAGTCAACCAGTAGTGGGGGATATTGAACAGTTACCTGATCCTGAATATAGTCAACCAGTAGTTGAGGATATTGAACAGTGCTCCTAGCAATCCACCTGTTTAGATGGACATATAGAAAGACATCAATCAACATATAACATGTACATTTTGGTCATTTAGCAGACACTCTTATCCATAGAGACTTTGGCCCAATCCCAAATGGACCCCTAAGCCCCATGCACTTGTGGAGATCTGAGAGGATTTGATAGGTAGAAGCAATATGGTTTAAACATTCACCTAGCCTATCAGAAGAGAAGATGGAGCTATTACCATATTACTTACACCGGTCAGATCCCCTCAGATCTCCACAAGTGCATAGGGTGTAGGGGTCCATTGGGGATTGGGCCTTACAGTGAAGTGCATTCAACTAAGGTAGTTATGACAACCACATGAGTAACTAAGGTAGCTATGACAACCACATATATGAGTAAGTAAGGTAGTTAAGACAACCACATATATGATTCAATACAACACCAGCCTCTGCCTTTTTCATGTCACTTGTGTGAAGGTAATTCTAAACCCTACCGTAGAGGAAGGACCAACCACAGGGCTATAAAACAACAGAAGCAGAGTAGAAGTGTATTCTTACCTATAGCCCCCATAACGATGAACAAGGGAATCTCATAGATGTTGTAGGCCACACTCTGTAGACAGAGAGATAACACAGGGCTTAGGACTAGACACACACTTAACACACTGACAGAGACACACACACACACAGGGCCTCACATCACTGCCAGAGACAGACACACAGGGCCTCACCTCACTGCCAGAGACAGACACACAGGGCCTCACCTCACTGCCAGAGACAGACACACAGGGCCTCACCTCACTGCCAGAGACAGACACACAGGGCCTCACCTCACTGACAGAGACAGACACACAGGGCCTCACCTCACTGACAGAGACAGACACACAGGGCCTCACCTCACTGACAGAGACAGACACACAGGGCCTCACCTCACTGACAGAGACAGACACACAGGGCCTCACCTCACTGACAGAGACAGACACACAGGGCCTCACCTCACTGACAGAGACAGACACACAGGGCCTCACCTCACTCTCGAAGCGTCCGAAGTTGATAAGACCAGGGCTGGAGAGCTCTCCAGGTTTCTTATTGTAGATGGACAGGAAGAAATTCAGAGTGAACGTTGAGATCATGGACGCAAAGAACTGGAGAGGAAGGGGGGGGGGGGGGGGGAGAGAGACAGAGAGAAGGAACAGATAGAGGGCATTAAGCTTCACCTGATAAAGGAAAGAGAGAACCCAACATCTCTCCTCCTCTACTCCAGACACCAGACTGAGCCAAGCCTTCCTCTCATTTCTCCTCCTCTTCCTCCAGACACCAGACTGAGCCAAGCCTTCCTCTCATCTCTCCTCCTCTTCCTCTCCCGTCCTGTACTTACTATCCTCCATGTGAGCATCTGGTTCCAGAAAGAAGCCCCCTCCTCTAAACTGAACAACACACCACCTGGAAGGAAGGAAGGAAGGAAGGAAGGAAGGAAGGAAGGAAGGAAGGAAGGAAGGAAGGAAGGAAGGAAGGAAGGAAGGAAGGAAGGAAGGAAGGAGAGAGAGAGAGAGAGAGAGAAAGTAACAGGTGAAAACTTTATTGGGACGAACATTTAGAAACTCATTATAATAGTATGCTTAGCAGTTGGTGCTGAGTTGGAAGAGAGTGTGAGTGTGTGTGTGTGTGTGTGTGTGTGTGTGTGTGTGTGTGTGTACCGACTGGTGCTCCAAAAGCAGCAGATACTCCTGCAGCCGCTCCAGCTGATACAAAGTCCCTCTTCTCTGTGTCTCTACGGAAATACTCAAAGATCTACACACACAGGGAGATAACATGTTAAGACACACACACAAACACACAGGGAGATAACATGTTAAGACACACACACAAACACACAGGGAGATAACATGTTAAGACACACACACAAACAAACACACAGGGAGATAACATGTTAAGACACACACACAAACAAACACACAGGGAGATAACATGTTAAGACACACACACAAACACACAGGGAGATAACATGTTAAGACACACACACAAACACACAGGGAGATAACATGTTAAGACACACACACACAGGGAGATAACATGTTAAGACACACACACACAGGGAGATAACATGTTAAGACACACACACACACACACAGGGAGAGAGCACATTAGACACTAGATAACAACAACACACATTACACAATATGTCCTACACATGTAAAGAGAATATGCTACAAACACACTGTCCAACACACTCCTACCTTGAAGTCTTTCTTCAGGGAGGTACTGCGTCCCTGGGAGACTCCTGCTGCCACCACTGCACCAGAGTGGATCATGGGACCTTCCTATGGGATTATGGGTAGGGAGACAGAGGCCGTCAGATACACACCCACACAGGCGTCATATACACACCCACACAGGGCGTCATATATACACACCCACACAGGGCGTCAGATACACACACCCACACAGGGCGTCATATACACACACCCACACAGGGCGTCATATACACACACCCACACAGGGCGTCAGATACACACCCACACAGGGCGTCATATACACACACCCACACAGGGCGTCAGATACACACACCCACACAGGGCGTCATATACACACACCCACACAGGGCGTCAGATACACACACTCACACAGGGCGTCAGATACACACACCCACACAGGGCGTCAGATACACACCCACACAGGGCGTCATATACACACACCCACACAGGGCGTCAGATACACACACTCACACAGGGCGTCAGATACACACACCCACACAGGGCGTCAGATACACACCCACACAGGGCGTCGGATACACACACCCACACAGGGCCTCAGATACACACACCCACACAGGGCGTCAGATACACACACCCACACAGGGCGTCGGATACACACACCCACACAGGGCGTCGGATACACACACCCACACAGGGCCTCAGATATACACACCCACACAGGGCGTCAGATACACACACCCACACAGGGCGTCAGATACACACACCCACACAGGGCGTCAGATACACACCCACACAGGGCGTCAGATACACACACCCACACAGGGCGTCAGATACACACACCCACACAGGGCGTCGGATACACACCCACACAGGGCGTCGGATACACACCCACACAGGGCGTCGGATACACACACCCACACAGGGCGTCGGATACACACCCACACAGGGCGTCGGATACACACCCACACAGGCCGTCAGATACACACACCCACACAGGGTGTCAGATACACACACCCACACAGGGCGTCAGATACACACCCACACAGGGCGTCAGATACACACACCCACACAGGGCGTCATATACACACACCCACACAGGGCGTCAGATACACACCCACACAGGGCGTCATATACACACACCCACACAGGGCGTCATATACACACACCCACACAGGGCGTCATATACACACACCCACACAGGGCGTCAGATACACACACCCACACAGGGCGTCAGATACACACCCACACAGGGCGTCAGATACACACACCCACACAGGGCGTCATATACACACACCCACACAGGGCGTCAGATACACACACCCACACAGGGCGTCGGATACACACCCACACAGGGCGTCAGATACACACACCCACACAGGGCGTCAGATACACACACCCACACAGGGCGTCATATACACACACCCACACAGGGCGTCGGATACACACCCACACAGGGCGTCGGATACACACCCACACAGGGCGTCATATACACACACCCACACAGGGCGTCGGATACACACCCACACAGGGCGTCATATACACACACCCACACAGGGCGTCATATACACACACCCACACAGGGCGTCGGATACACACCCACACAGGGCGTCATATACACACACCCACACAGGGCGTCAGATACACACCCACACAGGGCGTCAGATACACACACCCACACAGGGCGTCATATACACACACCCACACAGGGTGTCATATACACACACCCACACAGGGCGTCGGATACACACCCACACAGGGCGTCAGATACACACCCACACAGGGCGTCGGATACACACCCACACAGGGCGTCATATACACACACCCACACAGGGCGTCAGATACACACCCACACAGGGCGTCAGATACACACCCACACAGGGCGTCAGATACACACACCCACACAGGGCGTCATATACACACCCACACAGGGCGTCAGATACACACCCACACAGGGCGTCGGATACACACACCCACACAGGGCGTCATATACACACCCACACAGGGCGTCAGATACACACCCACACAGGGCGTCATATACACACACCCACACAGGGCGTCAGATACACACACCCACACAGGCCGTCAGATACACACACCCACACAGGGCGTCATATACACACACCCACACAGGGCGTCAGATACACACCCACACAGGGCGTCGGATACACACACCCACACAGGGCGTCATATACACACCCACACAGGGCGTCAGATACACACCCACACAGGGCGTCATATACACACACCCACACAGGGTTATGGATGAAGACCGTTATGTTATATAAAATAACCGTGGAACAAACAGCTGACTGGAGGTGGGACGGCAGGGCATTTGTGTGGTCGAGTCCGTTTCTACGGTAACATGGACTCTTAACAACATAATGAAACTTTGTTGCTCCTTGCTGCAACAAGAAAATAGCAAACGGGTCTTCGGTTGCCTAGGCAACACCCCCCACAATGCAGCAGCATACATAGAAATAGAATGAAGAGAACAGGCTTGGAACCTCTATCCCTGGCAATTTGACTGGTCAACTCATGGGTACAATAATGATGCAATAATTTCCATGGTAATGTACAATGTCCATTCAAATTATGTTAAGTGATGTGGCTCATGCAATGGAATGTATTTTTTGTAATATCAGTTGAATCAACAAATCACGCCACATATTTTACTTCCTGCTTTGCTCCCATGGGTACCCTCGCAATGGCCACCAGTCCATCCATTATACTATAAGTTAAAGGCTTTGGATTTTCCATTTATATTTTGAGGTTGGACATTAGCACGTGGGGCGCACCGATTGGTGTCACCTCGTTAGTCAGAATGTGTTACACCTGTGATGGTTGCCATCTCATTAGTGGGAAGGTGTTTCACCTGTGCTGGCCCAGGTGCTATTTTCATATTTAGTTGTCTCTCTCTCTACTTGAGAAACAACCTTTATCTGATCCTCCTGATTTCACTTTGCTTCCTGTCTTTAAGTTTGGTCTGGCTTTTCATTTGGTTTGCCTGTTCCTGGCAAATGTAGTGGAATACAAAGTCCCTCTTCTCTGTGTCTACAGAAATACTAAAAGATCTACACACACAGGGATAGAGAACACGTTAGACACACACACACACACACACACACACACACACACACATACACGCTCATGGTGGGTGTCTTTTAGGTCCCAGTTGTTGTTGCTAGCAAACATTCTTTGGACACCCCCATGGGTGTCTTTCAGAACCCCTCCTAAAACCCCACCTGTTTCGTTTTTGGTTGTTGTCAGTGACTCTTTGTTAGTTTCCCCTTCTGTTTGAGCGACATTTGGTTTTTTTTTAGCCGGGGAACGTAACAATTCATTGACTTGAATGAGGACCCGTTCTATTCATTCTGTTTCTATGGCAACACATGCAGTCAGGAGCGGAGGACAGGAGAACATGAGTTTTTTTGTTGTTGTTGCTATTTGAACGGTTTTACGGTGACCACGGTCCAATTACCATCATCCAAAATTCCATGACGGTCACAGCCCTAATCTCCACAAGACAATGAACACTCACACACACTCATACACACACACACACCCCTAGCGTTTACCTTTCCGACAGCGAGTCCTCCGGCGACAGAGCAGATCACACCAAACACCTTCACCACTAGGGTCTGCAGGACACACACGAGAGATCAACAGAAAAATCAGATCAACACACTGTGACCCCCTGACCTATATATAATATTTTGTCTCCAAGCACCCAGTGATCAGTTTGACTGTGTGTACCTTGAGTCGTACCACCCGAGGTATCTTCACCCCGTTCAGGTAACACTTTATCTGAGGTATGCCACTTCCTGCTGCTCCTGGCTGAGGAAAGGGAGGAGGCGGAGAGATAAAGGAGAGATGGGGCAGGGAGGAGAGAGATGTTAGTTCCAGTCAGAGAACTATGAGACCGTAGAGTAACATGGTGGTTTACATTTTAGTCATTTAGCAGACACTCTTATCCAGAGCGACTTACAGTTAGTGAGCGCATAAATTTTTTCATACTGGCCCCCCGTGGGAAATGAACCCACAACCCTGGCGTTGCAAGCGCCATGCTCTACCAACAGAGCTACACAGGGTTCACCCACCCTAGTGCCAACAGAGGAAGGCAGGGGTTCGATTAGATGTTCAGCAGTCTTATGGCTTGGGGGTAGAAGCTGTTTAGAAGCCTCTTGGACCTAGACTTGGCGCTCCGGTACCGCTTGCCGTGTGGTAGCAGAGAGAACAGTCTATGACTAGGGTGGCTGGTCCCTTCCTCTGACACTGCCTGGTATAGAGGTCCTGGACGGCAGGAAGCTTGGCCCCAGTGATGTACTGGGCCTTACGCACTACCCTCTGTAGTGCCTTGCGGTCGCAGGCCGAGCAGTTGCCATACCAGGCGGTGATGCAGCCAGTCAGGATGCTCTCGATGATGCAGCTGTAGAACTTTTTGAGGATCTGAGGACCCATGCCAAATCTTTTCAGTCCCCTGAGGGGGAATAGGCTTTGTCGTGCCCTCTTCACGACTGTCTTGGTGTGTTTGGACCATAATAGTTTGTTGGTGATGTGGACACCAAGGAACTTGAAGCTCTCAACCTGCTCCACTACATCCCCGTCGATGAGAATGGGGGCGTGCTCAGTCCTCTTTTTTTTCCTGTAGTCCACAATCATCTCCTTTGTCTTGATCACGTTGAGGGAGAGGTTGTTATCCTGGCACCACACGGCCAGGTCTCTGACCTCCTCCCTATAGACTGTCTCGTCGTAGTCGGTGATCAGGCCTACCACTGTTGTGTCATCGGCAAACTTAAAGATGGTGTTTGAGTCGTGCCTGGCCATGCAGTCATGGGTGAACAGGGAGTACAGGAGGGGACTGAGCACACACCCCTGAGGGGCCCACGTGTTGAGAATCAGCGTGGCGGATGTGTTGTTACCTACCCTTACCACCTGGGGGCAGCGGGTCAGGAAGTCCAGGATTCAGTTGCAGAGGGAGGTGTTTAGTCCCAGGGTCCTTAGCTTAGTGATGAGCTTTGAGGGCACGATGGTGTTGAACGCTGAGCTATAGTCAATGAATAGCATTCTCACGTAGGTGTTCCTTCCTTACTCACGTCGGCTACGGAGAGCGTGATCACACCGTAACATGGTGGTTCACCACCCCAGTGCCAACAGAGGAAGTGACGTAACCACCATAACGATGTATGCACACATGACTGTAAGTGGCTTGGATAAATGTGTCTGCTAAATTATATATACGTTATGTATTATATATTAATACATGCTAAAAAAAGTGTCCACCTGGTCTGTTTACTACAGCTGTTTACTTCCCTGGTCTGTTTACTACAGCTGTTTACGTCCCTGGTCTGTTAGTTTCAACTAATACAGTTACTACAGCTGTTTACGTCCCTGGTCTGTTTACTACAGCTGTTTACGTCCCTGGTCTGTTAGTTTCCGATCTCCTGGCTAGGCAGGACAGTTTGACTGGTTATATCTCACACCTTGAGCACTTACCTCAAAACAAGGCCACAAACGCACGTCTCCCTCTTACCTCGAAAAACGCCACTATAACAGCCCCCACCATGACGAAGGCAGAGTTAAGTACAGCCCAGAGGATGAGCGAGATGGAGAGACCGCCCACCTCCGTAAACTTCTCGATGTCTGGGAGGGGGCAGAGGTCAAGGACCGGTAACAACCAATCACACGCCACCACGCTGCAAGGTCCAGTCCTCTCCGACCAACCACCTCTATGGCTTCATGGTCTTCTGTCTGAAGGGCTAAATATCTAAATTAGGTGGGGATGATTGGCAGCATCCAGATCAATGAGGTATTGATTATATTTATTAGGATCCCATTAGCCGACGCCAATGGCGACAACTAGGATTACTGAGGTCCATCATAATGATAAATACTTTACAATTTCCATCCATTTAAAAACACTAACATGTAGTGTGTGTGCATCTATCAGTTACATATACAGTGCATTTGGAAAGTATTCAGTACTTTTTTCTACATTTTGTTACGATACAGCCTTATTCTAAAATTGATGAAATTATTTTTTACACATCAATCTACACACAATACCCCATAATGACAAATCAAAAACAGGTTTTTAGAAATTTTTGCAAATGTATAAAAAATTAAACTGATACCTTATTTACATAAGTATTCAGACCCTTTGGCAGCGATTACTGCCTCAAGTCTTCTTGGGTATGACGCTACAAGCTTGGCACACCTGTATTTGGGGAGTTTCTCCCATCCTTCTCTGCAGATCCTCTCAAGCTCTGTCAGGTTGGATGGGGAGCGTCGCTGCACAGCTACTTTCAGGTCTCTCCAGAGATGTTCGATCGGGTTCAAGACAAGGCTCTGGGCCACTCAAGGACATTCAGAGACTTTTCCCGAAGCCACTTCTGCAAGGTCTTGGAAGGTGAACCTTCGCCCCAGTCGGAGGTCCTGAGAGCTCTGGAGCAGATTTTCATCAAGGATCTCTCTGTACTTTGCTCCGTTCATCTTTCCCTCGATCCTGACTAGTCTCCCAGTCCCTGCAGCTGAAAAACATCCCCACAGCATGATGCTGCCACCACCATGCTTCACCGTAGGGATGGTGCCAGGTTTCCTCCAGACGTGACACTTGGCATTCAGGCCAAAGAGTTCAATATTGGTTTCATCGGACCAGAGAATCTGGTTTCTAATGGTCAGAGTCCTTTAGGTGCCTTTGTCACCTCCCTGATCAAGGCCCTTCTCCCCCGATTGCTCAGTTTGGCCGGGCAGCCAGCTCTAAGAAGAGTCTTGGTGGTTCCAAACTTCTTCCATTTAAGAATGATGAAGGCCACTGTGTTCTTGGGGACCTTCAATGCTGCAGAAATGTTTTGGTACCCTTCCCCAGATCTGTGCCTCAACACAATCCTGTCTCGGAGCTCTACGGACAATTCCTTCGACCTCATGGCTTGGTTTTTGCTCTGACATGCACTGTCAACTGTGAGACCTTATATAGACAGATGTGTGCCTTTCCAAATCATGTCCAATCAATTGAATTTACCACAGGTGGACTCCAATCAAGTTGTAGAAACATCTCAAGGATGATCAATGGAAACAGGATGCACCTGAGCTCAATTTCGAGTCTCATATCAAGGGGTCTGAATACTTATGTAAATAAGGTATACTTTTTTTTATTTGTAATACATTTGCAAACCTGTTATCGCTTTGTCATTATGGGGTATTGTGTGTAGATTGTTTTTAATTTAATCAATTTTAGAATAAGGCTGTAACGTAACAAAATGTGGAAAAAGTCAAGGGGTCTGAATACTTTCCCAATGCACTGTACATGTCAGTACATACACACAAGTAGGTCACATGGGGGAGAGGCATTGTGCCATGAGGTATTGATTTATTTTGTTTTTTTTTTAAACCAGGTTTGCTGTTCATTTGCTCTATATAAGATGGAAGGGAGTTCCATGCACTCATGGCTCTGTATAATACTGTACGTTTCCTTGAATTTGTTCTGGACCTGGGTACTGGGAAATTACCCCTTGTGGCATGTCTGGTGGGGTAAGTGTGTGTGTGTCAGAGCTGTGTGTAAGTTGACTATGCAAACAATTTGGAATTTCCAACACAATGTTTCTTATAAAAAGGAGAAGTGATGCAGTCAGTCTCTCCTCAACTCTTAGCCAATAGAGACTGGCATGCATAGTATTAATATCAGCCCTCTGATTACAATGAAGAGCAAGACGTACCGCTCTGTTCTGGACCAGCTGCAGCTTAACTAGGTCCTGCTCTGTTCTGGGCCAGCTGCAGCTTAACTAGGTCCTGCTCTGTTCTGGGCCAGCTGCAGCTTAACTAGGTCCTGCTCTGTTCTGGACCAGCTGCAGCTTAACTAGGTCCTGCTCTGTTCTGGGCCAGCTGCAGCTTAACTAGGTCTTTCTTTGCAGCACTTGACCATATCACTGGACAATAATCAAGACAAAACTAGAGCCTGCAGGACTTGCTTTGTGGAGTGTGGAGTCAAAAAAGCAGAGCATCTCTTTATTACGGACAGACCTCTCCCCATCTTTACAACCACTGAATCTATATGTTTTGACCATGACAGTTTACAATCTAAGGTAACACCAAGTAATTTAGTCTCCTAAACTTGTTCAACAGCCACACCATTCGTTAGCAGATTCAGCTGAGGTCTAGAACATAGGGAATGATTTGTACCAAATACAATGCTCTTAGTTTTAGAGATGTTCAGGACCAGTTTATTACTGGCCACCCATTCCAAAACAGACTAACTCTTTGTTAAGGGTTTCAGTGACTTCATTAGCTGTGGTTTCTGATGCTGATCATCAGCATACATGGACACACATGCTTTGTTTAATGCCAGGTCATTGGTAAAAATAGAAAAGAGTAGAGGGCCTAGAGAGCTGCCCTGCGGTACACCACACCCTACATGTTTGACATTAGAGAAGCTTCCATTAAAGAAAACCCTCCGAGTTCCATTAGATTGATAGCTCTGAATCAATGCAGAATAACTACTGCAGACCCGGTTCCATAGGGCAGTGATCAAATGTAGTGCACTACTGCAGTGGAACACAGACCACCGCTGTAGGATGTGACAACAGTGGAACACAGACCACCGCTGTAGGATGGGACCACAGTGGAACACAGACCACCGCTGTAGGATGGGACCACAGTGGAACACAGACCACCGCTGTAGGATGGGACCACAGTGGAACACAGACCACCGCTGTAGGATGGGACCACAGTGGAACACAGACCACCGCTGTAGGATGGGACCACAGTGGAACACAGACCACCGCTGTAGGATGGGACCACAGTGGAACACAGACCACCGCTGTAGGATGGGACCACAGTGGAACACAGACCACCGCTGTAGGATGGGACCACAGTGGAACACAGACCACCGCTGTAGGATGGGACCACAGTGGAACACAGACCACCGCTGTAGGATGGGACCACAGTGGAACACAGACCACCGCTGTAGGATGGGACCACAGTGGAACACAGACCACTGCTGTAGGATGGGACCACAGTGGAACACAGACCACAGCTGTAGGATGGGACCACAGTGGAACACAGACCACCGCTGTAGGATGGGACCACAGTGGAACACCGCTGTAGAATGGGACCACAGTGGAACACAGACCACCGCTGTAGGATGGGACAACAGTGGAACACAGACCACCACTGTAGGATGGGACAACAGTGGAACACAGACCACCGCTGTAGAATGGGACCACAGTGGAACACAGACCACCGCTGTAGGATGGGACCACAGTGGAACACAGACCACCGCTGTAGGATGGGACCACAGTGGAACACAGACCACCGCTGTAGGATGGGACCACA
Organism: Coregonus lavaretus; assembly: GCF_964263955.1. Lineage (NCBI taxonomy): Eukaryota > Metazoa > Chordata > Actinopteri > Salmoniformes > Salmonidae > Coregonus > Coregonus lavaretus. The sequence goes on from NW_028163700.1 coordinate 16,965, forward strand.
GCGTAACACAGACCACCGCTGTAGCATGTGCACAATCACATCATATTTTCTACACAAACAATAGTTGACATGACAGTTAAGAGTATGGAACACCTTCTGAACTGGGGGTCAGTGTGTGGAAGGATATGACAGTTCTGTGATGGGGTCAGTGTGTGGAAGGATATGACAGTTCTGTGATGGGGTCAGTGTGTGGAAGGATATGACAGTTCTGTGATGGGGTCAGTGTGTGGAAGGATATGACAGTTCTGTGATTGGGTCAGTGTGTGGAAGGATATGACAGTTCTGTGATTGGGTCAGTGTGTGGAAGGATATGACAGTTCTGTGATGGGGTCAGTGTGTGGAAGGATATGACAGTTCTGTGATTGGGGTCAGTGTGTGGAAGGATATGACAGTTCTGTGATGGGGTCAGTGTGTGGAAGGATATGACAGTTCTGTGATGGGGTCAGTGTGTGGAAGGATATGACAGTTCTGTGATGGGGTCAGTGTGTGGAAGGATATGACAGTTCTGTGATGGGGTCAGTGTGTGGAAGGATATGACAGTTCTGTGATGGGGTTAGTCAGTGGAAGGATATGACAGTTCTGTGATGGGGTCAGTGTGTGGAAGGATATGACAGTTCTGTGATGGGGTCAGTGTGTGGAAGAATATGACAGTTCTGTGATGGGGTTAGTGTGTGGAAGGATATGACAGTTCTGTGATGGGGTCAGTGTGTGGAAGAATATGACAGTTCTGTGATGGGGTCAGTGTGTGGAAGGATATGACAGTTCTGTGATGGGGTTACTCAGTGGAAGGATATGACAGTTATGTGATGGGGTCAGTGCGTGGAAGGATACTCTGTTTGACAACGAAGTACTTGACCCCAGCCAGGTTTTCCACAGCGATATCTATGCAACAGGCGATGAGTCCAGTCAGGAACCCAATCAGACCACAGACCACCCACCGACTGATCTCCAAACACCTGAACCCCTGAGGAGGAGAGGGGGAAGGAGGGGAGAGAGAGAGAGGAGACGTCTGTCAGTGTGTGGGGATGGGGTGGAGGGGGGTGGAGGGGGGTGGGGGGGGGGGGGTGGGGGGTGGTGGGGGTGGTGGGGGGTGGAGGGGGGTGGTGGGGGTGGTGGGGGTGGGGTTCTCTACTCACTATGAAGCTCATCCGTCTCTCCTCCTCCAGAAACAGCTGGTTCTCACTGTTGTCATAGTCCAGACTCTGAAACACACACACACGATTTACTGTACACAAGCTATACTGCTCATTGAAGAAAACAACTATCTATAGAGATGATTTACTGTACACAAGCTATACTGCTCATTGAAGAAAACAACTATCTATAGAGATGATTTACTGTACACAAGCTATACTGCTCATTGAAGAAAACACCTATCTATTGAGATGATTTACTGTACACAAGCTATACTGCTCATTGAAGAAAACAACTATCTATTGAGATGATTTACTGTACACAAGCTATACTGCTCATTGAAGAAAACAACTATCTATAGAGATGTGGTAAACCTGAGATGACTTTGGACTCTTGATACAGTAACAGCTAAACAAACAGATTTCATGTAAAGATAGCACTCATGTTTTGGAAATCATTTGTATGACAGACAGGGTCAGCATATGAATATGATAAACATTGTGTTACTCTATTTATAGAACTTTGTTTGATTTTGATTAGCTACGTTGAACACCATTCAGACTAGGTCCAAGGGCCTGGAGACGGCAGACCCAAGGGTTTACCTCATATTTGAGTGACAGCAGCTTCTCGTTGTGAGGGATCTCCTTGGGGCAGCCCCTCACTGGGTCCTGAAGGAGGGGAAGGATGCATTGGTTAAGTATTAAAACAGGGCCAAGGGGGGCATCTCAATAGTGCTTCTTCACCCCCTCTCCTTGTCTAGTCCCCTTCACATAGTATCTGGAAGAACACAGGATAGGTGGAAGCAGAGCCATACAGGGAGGGAGTTTGATAGGTGGAAGCAGAGCCATACAGGGAGGGAGTTTGATAGGTGGAAGCAGAGCCATACAGGGAGGGAGTTTGATAGGTGGAAGCAGAGCCATACAGGGAGGGCGTTTGATAGGTGGAAGCAGAGCCATACAGGGAGTTTGATAGGTGGAAGCAGAGCCATACAGGGAGGGCGTTTGATAGGTGGAAGCAGAGCCATACAGGGAGGGAGTTTGATAGGTGGAAGCAGAGCCATACAGGGAGGGAGTTTGATAGGTGGAAGCAGAGCCATACAGGGAGGGAGTTTGATAGGTGGAAGCAGAGCCATACAGGGAGGGAGTTTGATAGGTGGAAGCAGAGCCATACAGGTAGGGAGTTTGATAGGTGGAAGCAGAGCCATACAGGTAGGGAGTTTGATAGGTGGAAGCAGAGCCATACAGGGAGGGAGTTTGATAGGTGGAAGCAGAGCCATACAGGGAGGGAGTTTGGGAATTAAGTTGGCCGTACCGCCTATATGTAGATTTAGACTATTGAGACACAGCCCTAGTGTACATGCAGAATAACACCATTGTAGATCAATACAGAATAACACCACTGTGGATCAATGCAGAATAACACCATTATGGATCAATGCAGAATAACACCATTATGGATCAATGCAGAATAACTACTGCAGACCCGGGTTCCATAGGGCAGTGATCAAATGTAGTGCACTACTGCAGTGGAACACAGACCACCGCTGTAGGATGGGACAACAGTGGAACACAGACCACCGCTGTAGGATGGGACCACAGTGGAACACAGACCACCGCTGTAGGATGGGACAACAGTGGAACACAGACCACCGCTGTAGGATGGGACCACAGTGGAACACAGACCACCGCTGTAGGCTGGGACCACAGTGGAACACAGACCACCGCTGTAGGATGGGACAACAGTGGAACACAGACCACCGCTGTAGAATCGGACAACAGTGGAACACAGACCACTGCTGTAGGATGGGACCACAGTGGAACACAGACCACCGCTGTAGGATGGGACCACAGTGGAACACAGACCACCGCTGTTGGATGTGCACAATCACATCATCTTTTCTACACAGACAATAGTTGACATGACAGTTAAGAGTTTGGAACACCTTCTGAACTGTGGGTCAGTGCGTGGAAGGATATGAGAGTTCTGTGATGGGGTTAGTCAGTGTGTGGAAGGATATGAGAGTTCTGTGATGGGGTTAGTCAGTGTGTGGAAGGATATGAGAGTTCTGTGATGGGGTTAGTCAGTGTATGGAAGGATATGTGAGTTCTGTGATGGGGGTCAGTGCGTGGAAGGATATGACAGTTATGTGATGGGGGTCAGTGCGTGGAAGGATATGACAGTTATGTGATGGGATCAGTGTGTGGAAGGATATGAGAGTTCTGTGATGGGGTCAGTGTGTGGAAGGATATAAGAGTTCTGTGATGGGGTCAGTGTGTGGAAGGATATGAGAGTTCTGTGATGGGGTCAGTGTGTGGAAGGATATGAGAGTTCTGTGATTGGGGTCAGTGTGTGGAAGGATATGAGAGTTCTGTGATGGGGTCAGTGTGTGGAAGGATATGACAGTTATGTGATTGGGGTCAGTGTGTGGAAGGATATGACAGTTCTGTGATTGGGGTCAGTGTGTGGAAGGATATGAGAGTTCTGTGATTGGGGTCAGTGTGTGGAAGGATATGAGAGTTCTGTGATTGGGGTCAGTGTGTGTACTGCAGACCCTGGTCCATAGGGAGGTGATCAAATGTAGTGCACTTTACAGGGGATAATAGGGTGTAATTTGCAGTGTTTTCCATTTTAGCGCCGGCTAATCAGCCGGTTAATTTTTCCCAATTCCCCCGAGAGGCGCAGTGGTCTAAGGCACTGCATTGCAGTGCTAGCTGTGTCACTAGAGATCCTGGTTCGAATCCAGGCTCTGTCGCAGCCGGCCGCGACCGGGAGACCCATGGGGCGGCGCACAATTGGCCCAGCGTCGTCTAGGGTAGGGGAGGGAATGGCCGGCAGGGGATGTAGCTCAGTTGGTAGAGCATGGCGTTTGCAACGTCAGGGTTGTGGGTTCGATTCCCACGGGGGGTATAAAAAAAATTGTATATATTTTTTTTAATATAACAAACAAAAAATAATGTATGCACTCACTAACTGTAAGTCGCTCTGGATAAGAGCATCTGCTAAATGACGTAAATGTAAATGTAAATAACTATTAACTAGGCTAGTTCTCATGAAAAGAGATACTTCGGGATAATGGCAATGATGCCCTTTGTCTACTTACCCAGAGTCAGATGAACTCGTGGATACCATTTTTATGTCTCTGTGTCCAGTTTGAAAATAAGTTTCTAACCAGCATTAGCGCAATGACTGGAAGCATATGGTACTTACTAGCATGCTAGCAGTTACCATAGATTTCCAGTCATTGTGCTAATGCTAGTTAGCAACTTCCTTCAAACTGTACACAGAGACATAGAAATTGTTTCCATGAGTTCATCTGACTCTGGGTAAGTAGACAAAGGGCATCATTGCCAAAATCCCGAAGTATCCAATTTGTAAGTCGCTCTGGATAAGAGCGTCTGCTAAATGACGTAAAATGTAAATGTAAAATCTCTTTAAAAACGTTCGATTCGCTAGTCCTTCGAGCCCTCTCCCGCTAGAATGAAAGCGATCTATTGATAGGATAGTTGCCGGTCAATCACAAAGCGAGCAATGACAGGGAAACGCGGTCTGCTGTCTGCCCCACCTCCCGGTACAATTTGTGCGCTGTGGTTGGTTGCAGTAGAATTTCTTTACACGGAGGGAGAGCGCATGATGCTCGTGAATTTGCACGTCCCATGTAATGATGAGTCGAAATCCACGACTTAGCCTAATTCTTGTTTTTTAGTGCATCCATTTATTTCATTTTGCGTGTTTCACATAACCAGCCACGCGTAGTGGTGACTCATTGTAGGCTATCTACTGTGCTTTGATTGACAACTTAACAGAAGGGGTTGACTAGTTTATGAAAGGTGTCGAACTCACTGAATAAAGTCGATCTCCTACGTACCTTTGCCATTCAGAAATCATGCAACGTTGATGGTTACTGGTGTTTTTAAATCATTGATGAAGGATTTTGAGGCTGATTCCTTGACCTGTCAATGTTTTTAAATAGCTGTTTTATGATTGTGTTATGCTCCTGTGATTTATATGGCTGTTTACTAGATTCCTTGTAGTTTTTCATGATGAATCATCACTGCAGGACCAATAGGTAGTGGAGAGCCTCATTCTGGTCCAAATAGCTCTTTGGCATCAACTCAACTCACTTATTTCCCTCATTAAAATGCAAATCATTTTATAACATTTTTTACATGCATTTTTCTGGATTTTTTTTGTTGTTATTTTGTCTCTCACTGTTCAAATAAACCTACCATTAAAATTATAGACTGATCATGTCTTTGTCAGTGGGCAAATGTACAAATCAGCAGGGGATCAAATACTTTTTTCCCTCACTGTATAAAGGAAAAATATTGCAGTTTTGGTGCAGGTGCAGCCAACTAGCGCAAAAATAATATTGAGATATTGTCAAAACGATACATCGTCAAAAGTAATATCCCGATATGTAACTGTATCGATTCCCCCCCCATCACTAGAATTCAGACATTTTCAGTCATTTAAAAATGGTAAAGTTGTGTCTTTCTACACAATACCAAAACAAATGTTTCCAATCTGGGAGGTAAACTCAATAACGAATTAAATCATTTCTCTGGTGTATTTCAGATGGAATCAAGGCATCAGAATGTACCAGTCTACTAAAAGAGAGCTCCTTCGGCAAAACATTTCGGAACCCAGGGGAGCAAGCTTCACCCTACCCCCAGGACCCAGGGGAGCAAGCTTCACCCTGCCCCCAGGACCCAGGGGAGCAAGCTTCACCCTACCCCCAGGACCCAGGGGAGCAAGCTTCACCCTACCCCCAGGACCCTGGGGAGCAAGCTTCACCCTACCCCCAGGACCCAGGGGAGCAAGCTTCATCCTACCCCCAGGACCCAGGGGAGCAAGCTTCACCCTACCCCCAGGACCCTGGGGAGCAAGCTTCACCCTACCCCCAGGACCCTGGGGAGCAAGCTTCACCCTACCCCCAGGACCCAGGGGAGCAAGCTTCACCCTACCCCCAGGACCCTGGGGAGCAAGCTTCACCCTACCCCCAGGACCCTGGGGAGCAAGCTTCACCCTACCCCCAGGACCCTGGGGAGCAAGCTTCACCCTACCCCCAGGACCCAGGGGAGCAAGCTTCACCCTACCCCCAGGACCCTGGGGAGCAAGCTTCACCCTACCCCCAGGACCCAGGGGAGCAAGCTTCACCCTACCCCCAGGACCCTGGGGAGCAAGCTTCACCCTACCCCCAGGACCCAGGGGAGCAAGCTTCACCCTACCCCCAGGACCCAGGGGAGCAAGCTTCACCCTACCCCCAGGACCCAGGGGAGCAAGCTTCACCATACCCCCAGGACCCTGGGGAGCAAGCTTCACCCTACCCCCAGGACCCTGGCTGGCTACTTTTCCTATTTGGCCGGCTACTCTATGTCCTGGTGGAAAACACTGCATTAGTGACACACACAATGTGTTGACATCCCCATTCCCACTAGCCAATAGGAGGAAGTAAAACTCAGAATGACAGTAGATGAAAATAACAGGGCAGAACATGCTGGATTGCCAAACCCAGGAATAGCTTGAACTAAAACTGTGCATGCAGGAAAATCCCGTTTCAGTCGGTAAAAGATTTTCCACACTCGTGCTTTATAAAGCCCATGACTCAGACTGGCTGGCTGTTGGTTAGTCGTCTTGTTCACTGTCAGGTCATTTTGCAACGGTTAAGTCAAGTTTTCAGACCGCTAAGTCAGGCTTGTAGGCCTGCTGCAGTGTTAAATATCGTTAAGGACTGGGATGTTTTTCAGGATAAAAAAAGAAACGGAATGGAGCTAATCACAGGCAAAATCCTAGAGGAAAACGTGGTGCAGTCTGCTTTCCACCAGACACTGGGAGATCAATTCACCTTTCATCAGGACAATAACCTAAAACACAAGGCCAAATCTACACTGGAGTTGCTTACCAAGAAGACAGTGATTGTTCCTGAGTGGCCGAGTTACAGTTTTGACTTATATCTGCTTGAAAATCTACGGCAAGACTTGAAAATGGTTGTCTAGCAATGATCAACAACCAATTTGACAGAGCTTGAAGAATTTTGAAAATAATAAATGGGCAGATGTTGCACAATCCAGGTGGGGAAAGCCCACAGAGACGTACATTGCTCGTGCTCACAACGCAGCCAGTTTGGTCAGCATGTTGGGCAGCAGCGGACTGACAAGATGTCACATTGATAATAGAAAGCTGAACTGAACATTACCTCTTCTGACGTCATATCCTCCTCTAGATCCACCGTGCTCAGTCTGCCTATGTGAAACATACCCCCATCCCCAGACAACTACGGAACAAACACAGTGCAAATATGTAAAGATCAGTGTCTTCAGAGATCATATGTGTCTTCCATTTAAACTGGTAGGCCTAGCTAACATTTAGCATCACCAAGTTAACGTGTGTAAAAGAACAAACTATGTCTGTGTGTCTTCAATTTAACATGTAGGCATAGTTGATAGCAGTCAGTTTTACTGGCCAAGTGAACGTGTGTGTAATGCCTGTGTCATTTAAGTAACATGTATTAACATCTAGCAGTCAGTTGTACTAACTTACATTGTAATGTCTGTGTAACTTAATAGGAAGTGGTGAATTCCTTAATAAGCAGAATCTACAGGCTAAAAGGCTGATTCCGTTAAGAAAATAGTTGTCATTACATTAGGTTATATTCTGAAACTCTGGTTTGAAGATTAAGATTTTCTCTAGCTATTTTTCTTACGTCTGCCAGTCTTTAGCATATTGTTAAATGGGCATCGATTTGTCAAACTTCTCAAACTTGTTTGTCTGAAAAGTATCCTCCAACTCCATCCTATGACGTTTGCATTTGTTGTTGTTAGCATTCGCAAACGCCTGCATGCAACACATCACAAGCGGGGCACTCTTTTTTACTGAACTGCAAATTAACTAAATCATTAATCTCACAGCAAATCAAAACATAACGCAATGTTTTACTATTAGAAAATATCATGCACACTTAGCTGGCACATAGCGGTAACGTTAGACAGTTCGGCTTGTGTTGGCTAGTTTAGCTAGCATGCTAGCCCTACCTGTCTGGTGAACCGGATTTCTTCGGAGCCGTTGAGAAGTGGGGTTCTCTCGCCGCCACCGGACTCGTCACCTCGGCTCGACCACGATACTTTCTTCGTGATATTGGCCATGATTACTCCCGGTAGTTCTCCACTCTCACAATCAGTGAAATAGTTTTTATTTTGCAGTTGTGTCTGGCGAACTACCTCTCATTCAAGCTTCCTATGGGAGGATCTCAATTGCATTCTCCTCGCGTCCTCTCTCCTCGTCTCCTTCTCAAATCCCATTGGAGGAGAAAGCCAGAGGTCCCGCCCCTCTAACGTTTTTCTCCAATGGGTTTTGAGAAGGAGATACGGAGAGAGGAGTGAGGACGCAAGGTGTAAACAAATAAGATATACCCCATGACTAAAATTATAAGCGAACTCGTGATGGTTTCTACTGGTGGCACACAGGGCCAAACATAGCTGTTGTTCGCATGGATTTCTGGGAATTGTAGTTCTCTAACTGACAGCTGAAACAGAAGAATTGCCAATATATTACAGCATAAGTGAATAAGGTGAATGCACCTATTTGTAAGTCGCTCTGGATAAGAGCGTCTGCTAAATGACGTATGGTCCTCTGTAGCTCAGCTGGTAGAGCACGGCGCTTGTAACGCCAAGGTAGTGGGTTCGATCCCTGGGACCACCCATACACAAAAAATAAATAATGTATGCACGCATGACTGTAAGTCGCTTTGGATAAAAGCGTCTGCTAAATGGCATATTATTATTATTATTACGTAAATGTAAATAAGTGCCAGGCAATGATATCGATGTCATATTATGAGGAACTGATGGTTTACATGTTGGTGGTTCATTATTGAATAATCTAGATATTTTTGGCAGTCTTACATCAAGGACCTTGGAAATTGAAATGGTTGAAGTAGGCTACAGAAAAAAACTATGCTTTTCCCTCTCAAATTAAATAACATACTGACAAGACAAAACCATGCATAACAAAGACATACAAACGAACTGAGTGAATCAATGTTTATAGATAAAGGATAATTTGTCTCATGAATTCTGACTTATATTTCCAGTAGAGTGGAGAGTAGCTCCAACTGATATAATATTGATTTATTAGCATGATAATAACCTGCATCAGATGTCAGTTGGTCAACTAGCCGCTAGTCTGTTGACTTTATAACAGAACAATCTGAAAGTTAACAGTCTGTCTCTCTCTCTCTCTCTCTCTCTCTCTCTCTCTCTCTCTCTCTCTCTCTGTCTGTCTGTCTGTCTGTCTGTCTGTCTGTCTGTCTGTCTGTCTGTCTGTCTGTCTGTCTGTCTGTCTGTCTGTCTGTCTGTCTGTCTGTCTGTCTGTCTGTCTGTCTGTCTGTCTGTCTGTCTGTCTGTCTGTCTGTCTGTCTGTCTGTCTGTCCCTGTCTGTCTGTCCCTGTCTGTCTGTCTGTCTGTCTGTCTGCCTCTCTGTCTGTCTGTCTGTATGTCTGTGTCTGTCTGTCTCTCTCTCTCTGTCTGTCTGTCTGTCTGTCTGTCTGTCTGTCTGTCTGTCTGTCGCTGGGTGACTATATATAGGATATTAAATGGTCTTTGTTTAGCCATATAACAACATTGCTTTAAGTAATAATTGATGGCTTTCATTCACATGCTCCTTTTTACAGTGTGTCAGTGGCATTGTTAAAGGTTAGAGAAGTGTTAGGGTTCCTCTTCCAGTATAGGGCCACATTAAGTCCCAGGGCCAGTCTTCTATCTCCCTGGTAGTTCATTGATTGATATTACAACATTTAGACTACTGAATCCCAAGTCAACCCCTTAGGCCAGAGGTGTCAAACTCATTTCCTGGAGAGACAAATGTCTGCTGGTTGTTGTTGTTGTTTGTTTTTAATTCATGACCGATTAAGACCTAGACAACCAGGTGAGGGGAGTTCCTAAGAAATCAATGAACTTAGTTGATCTATCAAGTACAGAGGAGTAAAAACACACACACTCTGCCCTCAAGGACTGAAGTTTGACACCACACTTTAGATCTAGGAGTGCCTATAGGGACCAGGGACGAGCGGTCAGGGTGGGTTTGGAATCAGATGCTTCAGCTACAGTGTTCCAGGCACTCGCAGGCTACCTGCTGCACCCCCCCATGAACCCCGTCTACGTCCCCCAGCCCCAGCACCACCCCCCGGGGTACCCCCCTCCCCGTAGCCACCCCCGTCACCTCCCCAGGACTCAACACCCGGTCCCACACAGTGAACCCTGCCAGGCGCCCCACGAACCCCTCGGTGGGATCAAACCCTCCCCCCTGGCTGTCCTGCTCTGCTCCCAGCACCACTGACCCCCCTGCCGGCACCTCGTACCCCTTCCTGAACCGGGACCCTGCGGAGGTCAGGCGCCGGTCGGTGTAGTGCCAGAATCGTCCCTGGATAGAAGACCAGAGGAAACAGAGGTGGTGCCAGCACCCATCCAGCACAGAGTCCACAGGGAGCTCACGGTACACAGGGTCTCCCACCACAAAGTCCAGGGTTGCTCGGCTGGGGGTGGAGGAAGAGTATGAGGAGGAAGAGGAGGAGGAGTTGCGTCCGTATAGAACTAGTTTGTTGTCGTTGTCTTCCGTGGCGTAGGAGAGGAGCGTTCCGACGTACCCGACGTCGACGCGGAGCCACAGGCACACAGAGAGTTCTGGAAGAGCAGGGAAGCTCCGGGAGAAGGTGACATAGTTCTCAGAGGAAGCTGACGGGAACAGGAGCATGGAGTCCACATTACAGACTAGAAGAGAGAAAGGAGAGAGACAACATAGTCAGTGAATACTGGAACAAAAAACACTGCAACACATCAGACCTGGGATACCTCTAGTTTTAACTACACTTTGTGGCATCAGACCTGAAAAAAAAGGACTACTTTTTAAAACTATTTGAATACAGATATCAGAAAGCAACTACTTTTTTAAAACTATTTGAATACAGATCTGAGAAAGCAACTACTTTAAAAACAACAACATGGAATACGGACCTAAGGAAGTGACTATGAAACGATTGGATTGGCTGACTTCAACTAATGGCAGGGCTGTCTCTGGAATTGCATAGATATAAATTGAACGAATAGAACACACACAATCTCCTATACTATTCCAATCTATCTGACAGTCATATTTGATCTACACAATACATTTCTATCTGAACGTTCTGTAAATGTCCATTCTCCTGAATGTCCATTGCCCCAGGTGTGTATAATAACTCAGAATACAATCTAACAGGATTTTCCACCTACCTTGGCTGTAGTTGATTAAAGAATACAGTTTTGGGATATTTTGTTTCCTTTCGACACTTTAATAACCATATTTTGTTACTCTCAGCGTTCTCACTAACGCTTTAACATTAAACTGTTCTTGTGCCTGTGTAATAAACTCTAATTACATTTGGAGTAACATTTTGTTATCATGTTGTTACACAATACTTTGGTAATTGCATCCTAATTACATAGTAATGAGCTGAGAGTTTATTTTTATTTTTACGCTACTGTACACGAGGAACAATGACTGTTCCTTATTCCACTTCTGTAATAACTCCATTATGATGCAATTATAAAGCAATTTCCAAAAGTCCTATGCAACAACAATGTTGCTATTGGAATAATCACAAAGTATAACATGTATAAGAACTCGATGTCAAGAGTTGCATTATTACTTTATGTCACTCATAATGAACATATATTTGTCAGCCATTTTGAAGCTGCAGAAGGGATCCACTCTAGTGCTGAGGTGATTCCATGTCCCTCGTGTATTTAATTCAATCTATAGGCTATATTAAGATTACTATCTGAGAGCCCTCCAAACCATGTGCTAATTATCACATATTTACATATATTTAGACTAATTCAACTAACTCTTCTAGTTTTTGTTCTCCATGAAATATTTGGCAGCCATCAAATAACTTGCATATTTTTTTTATGTATTCAAATACTATTTGGTTTTCTGAGAGGTATTTAAAATACTTTTAATATTATTAGTTTTTCTGAGTCCTGTATTTGAATATCAAATAAACTAGTTTGAAACGCTTTATGAACTATATTCGACTACCTGGAGTATTTGAAAAGTTGGTATTTTCAAATAAACTACAAAATACAACACATTACTGATGTCACTGAAATCCCAATACTGATACAGACTGGGAAGAGGAAAGCCAAGACAGTCAGTGCCTGCATCTCAAATGGGAAAATACCAGAATTCTGCAACCCTGTGAACAACACTACCTCCTGCTGTTACGACCATCCCCTCATATCCTCCTGCCTCCTGCTGTTACGACCATCCCCTCATATCCTCCGACCTCCTGCTGTTACGACCATCCCCTCATATCCTCCTGCTGTTACGACCATCCCCTCATATCCTCCGACCTCCTGCTGTTATGACCATCCCCTCATATCCTCCGACCTCCTGCTGTTACGACCATCCCCTCATATCCTCCTGCTGTTACGACCATCCCCTCATATCCTCCTGCTGTTACGACCATCCCCTCATATCCTCCTACCTCCTGCTGTTATGACCATCCCCTCATATCCTCCTGCTGTTACGACCATCCCCTCATATCCTCCTGCTGTTACGACCATCCCCTCATATCCTCCGACCTCCTGCTGTTACGACCATCCCCTCATATCCTCCTGCCTCCTGCTGTTACGACCATCCCCTCATATCCTCCGACCTCCTGCTGTTACGACCATCCCCTCATATCCTCCTACCTCCTGCTGTTATGACCATCCCCTCATATCCTCCGACCTCCTGCTGTTATGACCATCCCCTCATATCCTCCGACCTCCTGCTGTTATGACCATCCCCTCATATCCTCCTACCTCCTGCTGTTATGACCATCCCCTCATATCCTCCTACCTCCTGCTCATATCCCCAGATCTCTCTCTCTCTCCCTCTCTCCCTCTCCCTCCCCCCTCCTCCTCCTCACATCCACAGGTCAGGACAAGATATTAAAAGCAGACAGTAAATCATGGTCCTCTGTAGCTCAGCTGGTAGAGCACGGCGCTTGTAACGCCAAGGTAGTGGGTTCGATCCCCGGGACCACCCATACACAAAAAAAAAAAAAAAT
>NW_028163699.1:0-61228 GCF_964263955.1 Coregonus lavaretus
ACTTATATCAAGCTGTAGGGGAATGTGAAACCTATTTACAGTTTTTTTACAATCACTTTGGCACTAATTTCAGAACCTTGACGTAATTTTTCAAAACTCTAGACACAAAACTCACAACAAATTATCAAAATGCAAATTTTTCAAAACTCTAACACTTTTTTCAATTGCTTGGATACAATACACATAAAACAAAGATCATTTGTTCATTAACAAAAATCACCTCTTCAATATGACACAACTTAACATCAAAGTACTACTATTTCAAAAGGCAATTCACACATTACATTTCAGATGAGTGTCTATTCATTTCATTACAATTATCCAACTATCAATTGATACAACTGCTCAAAATGATAAGTAACTGTTGCATTACTCTTAATGCATAGTTGTATGGAAACAGACAAACAATATTCCATGTTTAGATCATGAAAGTTTCAAGATAACAAGATTCATTGTCACCAATTAGCGTGGAGCATGAACCAATTAGACTACATTATCTATGGATGTAATATTTCATCATCATTCTTTATCAGACACCGTTTCTATGGTCCCATGTACCACCTTTTCAGACTATTTACAGTATTGACAGTACTGCACTGTATGGATGCAGGCCCTTGTAATTGCTTGTCCAATTCTGCCAACTCGTTACTGATGATTGAGTTCACATTGTGGAACGAGTATATAAAGAATTGATTGGGATCCACTTGTAACAACATAGCGATACGTACTGTAACTTGGAGCCGGCAGGTGATCCAGGTCACAATAGAGGTCAAACAGTGGTGGGAGGAAGACGAGGAAGACGTGTTGGTCAAAAGAATGGCAGGGGACAAGCACCCCTTCTGAGAGGTGGTCGTGGCCCTCGTTTGAGAGGTGTGGGGGAACGTGGTAGAGGACAAGGCCACGGACCAAGACAGCGGCAGCAACAGCATAGAGTGTCCAATGAAATCCGAGCAATAGTTGTAGACCATGTCATAAATCATGGCATGACAATGACTGAGGCGGCTACAATGATACAACCAAACCTCAGAAGGTCAACCGTGGCCTCAATAATCAGAACTTTCCGCAATGAGAACCGGTAAGTCGTCAGCATGCACTAAACATAATGCTACTCTCAATTGTCAAATGACTGCATACCAATGTGTATCACAGAGTAGGTGGTGTGGCCAAGTGTCTTCTTACTGTAATGTTCCCTGTAGAATTGAGACTAGGCCAAATAGGGGAGGCAGAGGCAAAATTCTGACTGACCAACAAGAGCAGGCTGTGGTCGATTTGTTTCGGGCCTGTAATGATATTCGCCTTACAGAAATTCGCCAGCATATCTTGGACAATGAAGACATGTTTAACAATGTGGAATCCATACGTTTGCCGACTATTGTACGCATGCTGAAAAGGCACCAGGTGTCTTTAAAACAACTATACCGTGTGCCTTTTGAAAGAAATGCAGACAGAGTGAAGCAAATGAGGACTGAGTATGTTCAGTTTCAAGATGGCTGTTGTAATAAAATTCCCTAATAATTCTACATTGTACAGTAATCAGTAAATCTCTTTCCAAAATGTATTTTTAGAGGGTGATGGAGTTGGATGCTGATGACAACCATCACAAATTCATATATTTGGATGAGGCAGGCTTTAACCTGGCCAAGACAAGGAGGAGAGGTCGGAATTTCATTGGCCAGCGGGCAACCATCCAAGTACCTGGACAACGTGGGGCCAACATTACCATGTGTGCGGCTGTATCAGAAGATGGTGTGGTGCGACGCAGACCTCATATTGGATCATATAATGCAGCTCTCCTTGTAACCTTCCTTGATGAGCTCGATCAGGTCTGTAGAGCTGATAGCGTGACCTATGTCATTGTGTGGGATAATGTCAGGTTCCACCATGCTCATATGGTGCAAGCATGGTTTCAGGCCCATGCACAATTTACCAACCTGTATTTACCTCCATACTCTCCTTTCCTTAACCCGATTGAGGAATTTTTCTTCACATGGAGATGGAAGGTTTATGATAGGCGCCCTCATGAACATGTCACTCTTCTCCAGGCCATTGATGACGCATGCAATGACATCACGGCAGACCAGTGTCAGGCCTGGATTCGCCATGCCCGAAGGTTTTTTCCAAGATGTTTGGCTAATGAAAACATCCATTGTGATGTAGATGAGAACCTGTGGCCAAATCCACAAGACAGAGTTGATGAAAATGTAGAAGTACAATAATCACTCCTATGTTTTGCTTTTTACAGTACAAGCAAGCAAGTTGAGGAACACTGCATTTTATGTTTTACAGTACTGTATTGTTTTTCATCAATATATTTCAGATTTTGTTAAATGATTCCACTGTGTCTGTAGTATTCTCTCTACTACTGCAGTACTTTTACAGGGATGTATTTACATGTAGTACCATAATGAAACATGTATCACCTATTTTGTACTACAATATTTAATGATTGTACGAACAATGACACAGTGAAACTATCGGTTGCTAGTGTGTGGGTGATCTAAATCAACATTTCATTGGTATTTCACAATAAATTAGTTTTTTGAACCAATGATTGTGCAAGTGCAATATTTCTTTAAAGATATGAATGCACAATGCAATGTTTTGAACATTGGACAGCCTGTGTTAAAAGTGATGACCGTTTTGAGTTTAGTGTCTAGAGTTTTGAAAAATGACGTCAAGGTTCTGAAATGAGTGCCAAAGTGATTGTAAAAAACTGTAATATGATGCTAAGTTCTACTACAGGTCACAATATTGTTTTCATTCTAAAAGAAGGACATCAATTGCCAGATGCTGTGTGACAGGGAATGACTCACACCAAGCAGTAAGGAATTGTTATGGCTTAAAGTTCTTTGCAAGTCACAACAGTTGACTAATTCTAAAAAGAGGACATACTGTACATTGTCATACAGTATGCTGTGTAACCTGCTACAAGTTACATAAAACATATAGGCATTTATACTATTACTGTAGGTGTGTGTGTGTGTACTTACGGTGTGTGTGCATGCCTGCGAGCGTGTGTACTTATGGACAATCTGTCTCCTCTAATCATCGCAGAACGGAAACATTTAACCCCTGGTTAACACTATGAATCCATAGAGTACAGTCGTTCTCAGAGTTGACAAATTGCATTAAAAGTCTATGAAGGCATGACAACACGATTGCTCTATCTTTTTAGTTTCTAGGATCCCCATTAGCTGTTACACATGCTGTAGCTACTTGTTCTGGGGTTTGTAGACCAAGTGTTCGGTCCATTAGCATCAACCTGATAGCAACACCCGTGTCTACATTACATTAAGAGATGTCCCCTGGTCCCTTGTTCCCCATGGCTCTTAACGTGCGCGTGTGTGTGTGTCTGTGTCTCTGTGTGTGTGTGTGTGTGTCTTTGTGTGTGTGTGTGTGTGTCTTTGTGTCTTTGTGTGTGTGTGTGTGTGTGTGTGTGTGTGTGTGTGTGTGTGTGTGTGTGTGTGTGTGTGTGTCTGTGTGTGTCTTTGTGTGTGTGTGTCTTTGTGTGTGTGTGTGTGTGTGTGTGTGTGTGTGTGTGTGTGTGTCTTTGTGTGTGTCTTTGTGTATGTGTGTGTCTTTGTGTGTGTGTGTGTCTGTGTCTTTGTGTGTGTGTGTGTGTGTGTGTGTGTCTGTGTCTTTGTGTGTGTGTGTTTGTGTGTCTGTGTGTGTGTGTCTCTGTGTGTGTGTGTGTCTTTGTGTGTGTGTGTGTGTGTGTGTGTGTGTGTGTCTGTGTGTGTCTGTGTGTATGTGTGTCTCTGTGTGTGTGTCTCTGTGTGTGTGTGTTTGTGTGTGTCTGTGTGTCTGTGAGTCTGTGTGTCTCTGTGTGTGTGTCTCTGTGCGTGTGTGTTTGTGTGTGTGTCTGTGTCTCTCTGTGTGTGTGTGTGTGTGTCTTTGTGTGTGTGTGTGTGTGTCTTTGTGTGTGTGTGTGTGTGTGTGTGTCTTTGTGTGTGTGTGTGTGTGTGTGTGTCTGTGTCTTTGTGTGTGTGTGTGTGTTTGTGTGTGTGTCTTTGTGTGTCTGTGTGTGTTGTCTGTCTCTGTGTGTGTGGTGTTCTGTGCCTGCATTAAGAGAGCCTCCTCTTCCCCATGACTCTTAACATGCCTGGAGAAATTACAGCCTCAGTCAGAGCAGAGAACACACACTCTCATTCATAGATATCTGGTCCGCTTCCCAAATGGCACCCTATTCCCTATATAGTGCACTACTTTTGACCAGAGCCCTATAAGTAGTGCACTACATAGGGAATAGGGTGCCATTTGGGATGCAACCTAGATATTTATGAGCTAGAGTGTGTATATGTTGAAATGACAGCCTCATACACACTCTCTAGTTCATCTAGGGCTCTATTCAATCTGTAGCTGAAGCTGAAGCATTAAAGATTGCGCAATAGAAACGTAAAGGTCATTTTCCATTGGGCCGACGTATGCAGCATTTACCGTGAATGCAGTCTCTCCGCTTTCGCGGGAACATTGCTTTTAAACTTTAATCACAATGTAAAGCTGAACTTCCGCGATACGGAATGAATAGAGTCCCTAGTCTAGACTCCGTATGCTGCGTGAGAAAAAGCTATAGCCGTCTGTAGCCTGCAGTGCACTCTACATTACTACGTTGAGAACATCGTTAAGCTGCCCTGTTGTTAAGATTTCCCTCCTATCTTTTCATCATGAGTTTGGGTGTGGAGTTGATTGCTACTGGCTGACTAAGATCTTAACTGCAGAAGAGGCCTTAACAAACCCTGAACAAGTTTGTTGATCTAGAGGGGGTCTAATGGTATAGTGTGGGGTATGCAGGGGAGTAATGGTATGGTGTGAAGTACAAATGAGAAACCGTCTATGTGGAATGGATGTTTAGGTACAGCATAGTTCAGACCATGGTGATGGAGAATGAGATATGACTATAAATTGCTTGTTCCCTCCCTCTGTGTTTTTCAAAAGATCATGTTTGTGTTCTAACTCCTATCCCTGTGTTCTAACTCCTATCCCTGTGTTCTAACTCCTATCCCTGTGTTCTAACTCCTATCCCTGTGTTCTAACTCCTATCCCTGTGTTCTAACTGCTATCCCTGTGTTCTAACTCCTATCCCTGTGTTCCAACTCATATTCCTGTGTTCTAACTCCTATCCCTGTGTTCTAACTCCTAGCCCCATACAGTAATTACCTGAATGAGGAAGATACTAGCATATGCTTCCTAAGTGGTTTTTTTCCCCTCACTATCCCTGCATTGTTAACTAGTTGAGGTACTGTTGCTGCACTCAGTGAAAGCCTGTATGTGCTACTCCTGCGGTCTTTCATTTTTTGAGATGTTCTCATCCCACTGTATACCTAGCCCAGCCATTACCTGAGTGAGGTGGATAATATGTTCTTACACATGCATTCACACACATACACACACACATACACACACACGCACGCTCGCACACACGCACACACCCACACACACACACATGTGAACATGCGCACACACACACACACTCACACACACACACACACACACACACACACACACACACACACACTATAAGAGAATAAAAGCCTACACGTCTGTCGTAGCCATTACCTGAGTGAGATGGATATGATCTGTGTCCAGAGTCTTTCAACCCAAAGTGAGATGGATAAGATCTTTGTCCAGAGTCTTTAAACCCAAGGTTAGATTAAGGAGAGAGAGTGAGCGAGAGAGGAGGACTGTTATGAGCCAAGGAAATCCCACTCCTACCACCGCTGTTTCCTATATAACAGAGAGAGAGAGGAGAGGAGAGGAGGACTGTTATGAGCCTAGGAATGTCCCACTCCTACCACCACTGTTTCCTATAGAACAGAGAGAGAGGAGAGGAGGACTGTTATGAGCCTAGCAATGTCCCACTCCTACCACCACTGTTTCCTATAGAACAGAGAGAGAGGAGAGGAGGACTGTTGTGAGCCTAGGAAAGTCCCACTCCTACCACCACTGTTTCCTATAGAACAGAGAGAGAGGAGAGGAGGACTGTTATGAGCCTCGGAAAGTCCCACTCCTACCAACAATGTTTCCTATAGAACAGAGAGAGAGGATAGGAGGACTGTTATGAGCCTAGCAAAGTCCCACTCCTACCACCACTGTTTCCTATAGAACAGAGAGAGAGGAGAGGAGGACTGTTATGAGCCTAGGAAAGTCCCACTCCTACCACCACTGTTTCCTATAGAACAGAGAGAGAGGAGAGGAGGACTGTTATGAGCCTAGGAAAGTCCCACTCCTACCACCACTGTTTCCTATAGAACAGAGAGAGAGGAGAGGAGGACTGTTATGAGCCTAGGAAAGTCCCACTCCTACCACCACTGTTTCTTATAGAACAGAGAGAGAGGAGAGGAGAGGAGGACTGTTATGAGCCTAGGAAATCCCACTCCTACCACCGCTGTTTCCTATATAACAGAGAGAGAGAGGAGAGGAGAGGAGGACTGTTATGAGCCTAGGAATGTCCCACTCCTACCACCACTGTTTCCTACAGAACAGAGAGAGAGGATAGGAGAGGAGGACTGTTATGAGCCTAGGAAAGTCCCACTCTTACCACCACTGTTTCCTATAGAACAGAGAGAGAGGAGAGGAGGACTGTTATGAGCCTAGGAAAGTCCCACTCCTACCACCACTGTTTCCTATAGAACAGAGAGAGAGGAGAGGAGGACTGTTATGAGCCTAGGAATGTCCCACTCCTACCACCACTGTTTCCTATAGAACAGAGAGAGAGAGGAGGACTGTTTTGAGCCTAGGAACGTCCCACTCCTACCACCACTGTTTCCTACAGAACAGAGAGAGAGAAGAGGAGAGGAGGACTGTTATGAGCCTAGGAAAGTCCCACTCCTACCACCACTGTTTCCTATAGAACAGAGAGAGAGAGAGAGAGAGAGAGAGAGAGAGAGAGGAGAGGAGGACTGTTATGAGCCTAGGAATGTCCCACTCCTACCACCACTGTTTCCTACAGAACAGAGAGAGAGGAGGACTGTTATGAGCCTAGGAAAGTCCCACTCTTACCACCACTGTTTCCTATAGAATAGACTCAGGGGAAAACAGAGCTGCTGTGTGAGGTCTGACTGTAGGTTGGGGAGACTCAGGGGAGAACAGAGCTGGTGTGTGAGGTCTGACTTTAGGTTGGGGAGACTCAGGGGAGAACAGAGCTGGTGTGTGAGGTCTGACTTTAGGTTGGGGAGAGTCAGGGGAGACGAGAAGAGAGCTGGCATATGAATATTTAGGTCTGTGGTAGTAGTCTCTCGAAGGCCAAAGTGCAGTGAGATGATCTTGAACCACAGTGTACAGTCTAACCTTGATGAGTAGCACACACAGCAAGACAGACTATGGGGCTCCTCCCACTACATTTTACATTTACATTTTAGACATTTAGCAGACGCTCTTATCCAGAACGACTTACAGGAGCAATTAGGGTTAACTGCCTTGCTCAAGGGGCACATCAACAGATTTTTCACCTAGTCGGCTTGGGATTCGAACCAGTGACCTTTCGGTTACTGGCTCAACGCTCTTAACCGATGGGCTATCTGCTGCAAGAATAGGCTCAGGTTCATATCTTATTTATGTTCCATCCATGTCCTGAAGAATTTGATAGTACGAATATTTAGGACTCTATTTAATCTGTATCGCTGAGGTGTAAAGGTAATTTCCAATTGAGCCGACATGTGCAGTGTTCACTGTTAATTTAAGTCTCCATTAACTTTGCCTTTAAATTTCAATCAGGCTGTAACGCAGAATTCCAGTGATTCATATTGAATAAAGCCGTTGCCTTAGTCATAAATGTGTCACATGAAACATTTATGTTCATAGGAAATATTTTAAATGAGTCAACTTGGTATTTCAGACTCAGTCATGTTAAGATTATGGGTTGAGTATCTTGGACCTGGTTAGGGCCAGGAGTTGTTCCTGCAATGTGACCTGACCAGGTGAAAAACATTCAGGAAAAACTTCAGGTCCTAGCAGGAGAAGATGGACTCCAGCCCCTCATGTTGAACTTGTGGGTTCTGTAGCTCCAGCCTGTTTCTGCATTACAAAAGGCCAGGAGTTTGTGGTCAGGAAAAAACTCCAGGCCCTAGCAGGAATAGACGGACTCCAGTCTCTCATCTCTCTCTGTTTCTGCTTCTCTACACACAGCTCTAATACTTCGGACAGATTCTGCTCTCAGGAATCCACATCTTGATGAAGGAGATGTTTGCTCAGCAACCACTGTGGTTTCCAGAGTTTCCCTGTTCCATAAAGAACCTGGCGGAACACGGAATTGATGTCAGAAATACTGAGTGTTCTGACAGTTTAAAACACCAGCAACCTGAACTCTGCACTGATGGGAAACGGTGCTGGAGAGAGCATGGTGAGAGAGAGAGAGAGAGAGAGAGAGAGAGAATTCACAAAATGGGACAAACACCAAATTGAGACTCTGCATGCAGAATTCTGCAAAAACATCCTCCGTGTACAACGTAAAACACCAAATAATGCATGCAGAGCAGAATTAGGCCAATACCCGCTAATTATCAAAATCCAGAAAAGAGCCGTTAAATTCTATAACCACTTAAAAGGAAGCGATTCCCAAACCTTCCATAACAAAGCCATCACCTACAGAGAGATGAACTTGGAGAAGAGTCCCCTAAGTAAGCTTGTCCTGGGGCTCTGTTCACAAACACAAACAGACCCCACAGAGCCACAGGACAACAACACAACTAGACCCAACCAAATCATGAGAAAACAAAAAGAGAATTACTTGACACATTGGAAAGAACAAACAAAAAAACAGAGCAAACTAGAATGCTATTTGGCCCTAAACAGAGAGTACACAGTGGCAGAATACCTGACCACTGTGACTGACCCAAACTTAAGGAAAGCTTTGACTATGTACAGACTCAGTGAGCATAGCCTTGCTATTGAGAAAGGCCGCCGTAGGCAGACCTGGATCTCAAGAGAAGACAGGCTATGTGCACACTGCCCACAAAATGAGGTGGAAACTGAGCTGCACTTCCTAACCTCCTGCCAAATGTATGACCATATTAGAGACACATATTTCCCTCAGATTACAGCGATCCACAAAGAATTCGAAAACAAACCCAATTTTGATAAACTCCCTTATCTACTGGGTGAAAAACCACAGTGTGCCATCACAGCTGCAAGATTTGTGACCTGTTGCCACAAGAAAAGGGCAACCAGTGAAGAACAAACACCATTGTAAATACAACCCATATTTATGTTTATTTATTTTCCCATTTGTACTTTAACTATTTGCACATTGTTACAACACTGTATATATACATTTTTACATTTTAGTCATTTAGCAGACGCTCTTATCCAGAGCGACTTACAGGAGCAATTAGGGTTAAGTGCCTTGCTTAAGGGCACATCGACAGATTTTTCACCTAGTCGGCTCGGGGATTAGAACCAGCGACCTTTCGGTTACTGGCACAACGCTCTTACCCACTAAGCTACCTGCCGCCCTATACATAATATGACATTTGAAATGTCTTTATTCTTTTGAATCTTCTGAGTGTAATGTTTACTGTTAATATTTATTGTTTATTTCACTTTTGTTTACTATCTACTTCACTTGCTTTGGCAATGTTAACACACGTTTCCCATGCCAATAAAGCCCTTAAATTGAAATTGAAATTGAATTGAGAGAGAGAGAGAGAGAGAGAGAGAGAGAGAGAGAGAGAGAGAGAGAGAGAGAGAGAGAGAGAGAGAGAGAGAGAGAGAGAGAGAGAGAGAGAGAGAGAGAGAGAGAGAGAGAGAGAGAGAGAGAGAAAGAGACGAGAGAGAGAGAGAGAGAGAGAGAGAGAGAGAGAGAGAGAGGAGAGGAGGACTGTTATGAGCCTAAGAAAGTCCCACTCCTACCACCACTGTTTCCTATAAAACAGAGAGAGAGCAAGAGAGAGAGAGCAAGAGAGAGAGAGAGAGAGAGAGAGAGAGAGAGAGAGAGAGAGAGAGAGAGAGAGAGAGAGAGAGAGAGAGAGAGAGAGAGAGAGAGAGAGAGAGAGAGAGAGAGAGAGAGAGAGAGAGAGAAGAGACTGGAGGAGTCCCTCCTCTGCCGAGTCTCAACAACTGGATGTTCTGGTTTCAGGGGAAATGGAAAGAGAGCCTGTGACAGCGACTTCCTCTTTTGGACGTTAACAAAGCGACACTCCATCTTAACTCCTCCTCCACATTTACTGGATTTGTTGAACAGTGCAGAAAAAAACCTCCTGACAGTTTATTTTCTTCTACTGTTTATCGGTAATGTAAACTGTAAATGAGCACAGCACCTCTTATTGAATATCATGTCTAATATATGGAGATCGGCAATGTAAACTGTAATTGAGTACAGCACCTCTTATTGAATATAATGTCTAATATATGGAGATCGGTACTGTAAACAGTAAATGAGTGCATCTCCTCTAATTGAATATTATCTCTAATATATGGAGATCGTTACTGTAAACTGTAAATGAGTACAGCACCTCCTATTGAATATTATCTCTAATATATGGAGATTGGTACTGTAAACTGTAAATGGGTACAGCACCTCCTATTGAATAATATCTCTAATATATGGAGATTGGTACTGTAAACTGTAATTGAGTACAGCACCTCTTATTGAATATAATGTCTAATATATGGAGATCGGTACTGTAAACTGTAAATGAGTGCATCTCCTCTAATTGAATATTATCTCTAATATATGGAGATCGGTACTGTAAACTGTAAATGAGTACAGCACCTCCTATTGAATATTATCTCTAATATATGGAGATTGGTACTGTAAACTGTCAATGAGTACAGCACCTCCTATTGAATATTATCTCTAATATATGGAGATTGGTACTGTAAACTGTAAATATGAATCCTCTCTCAATAAAAAACATATTTCCAACACTCCTCCTCAATAACCACCAAGCCTCAGTGTGAAATAAAGCATTGTCATGCTCTGATCCCATATCTCCACATGGTTTTGTGAACAGGCGTACGTGATGTAGTTTACGATCAAATGTACCTGCTCCATATCTCTGAGTTCTGCTCTAAGCTCTTTTGCCGCCAGTTGCTCTCGGTGTATCCATTATAGCTCAGTGGGTATATCATACAATGCATCCATTATGGCAGAGGGAGACACATTTATAACTAGTGTGCAGAGGCCTTCCCACAGTCCTGTGATAGATGGAGCCCCATCTGTGCAACAGCTTCTCTAGCTATAGTAATACAGTACATAGCCTCCTCTGATATCTAGCTACAATAATACAGTACATAGCCTCCTCTGATATCTAGCTACAGTAATACAGTACATAGCCTCCTCTGATATCTAGCTACAGTAATACAGTACATAGCCTCCTCTGATATCTAGCTACAGTAATACAGTACATAGTCTCCTCTGATATCTAGCTACAGTAATACAGTACATAGCCTCCTCTGATATCTAGCTACAGTAATACAGTACATCGTCTCCTCTGATATCTAGCTACAGTAACACAGTACATAGCCTCCTCTGATATCTAGCTACAGTAATACAGTACATAGCCTCCTCTGATATCTAGCTACAGTAATACAGTACATAGCCTCCTCTGATATCTAGCTACAGTAATACAGTACATAGCCTCCTCTGATATCTAGCTACAGTAATACAGTACATAGCCTCCTCTGATATCTAGCTACAGTAATACAGTACATAGCCTCCTCTAATATCTAGCTACAGTAATACAGTACATAGCCTCCTCTGATATCTAGCTACAGTAATACAGTACATAGCCTCCTCTGATATCTAGCTACAGTAATACAGTACATAGTCTCCTCTGATATCTAGCTACAGTAATACAGTACATAGCCTCCTCTGATATCTAGCTACAGTAATACAGCACATAGCCTCCTCTGATATCTTGCTACAGTAATACAGTACATAGTCTCCTCTGATATCTAGCTACAGTAATACAGTACATAGTCTCCTCTGGGATCTAGCCACAGTAATAAAGTACATAGTCTCCTATGATATCTAGCTACAGTAATACAGTACTTAGTCTCCTCTGATTTCTAGCTACAGTAATACAGTATATAGCCTCCTCTGACATCTAGCTACAGTAATGCAGTGCATAGTGTCCTCTGATATTTACCTACAGTAATACTGTATATGGTCTCCTCTGATATCAAGCTACAGTAATACAGTACATCATCTCCTCTGATAACTAGCTACACTAATACAATACATAGTCTCCACTGATATCTTGATACAGTAATACAGTACATAGCCTCCTCTGACATCTAGCTACTGTCACGGATTCTGCCGAGACTGCTCCTCCTCCTAGTTCGGGCAGGCTTCGGCGTTCGCCGTCCCCGGAGTACTAGCTGCCACCGTTGAATGTTTCTTGGTGTGATTGCTTTGGTCTGTCTTTTACACCTGTGTCCGTTTGTGTCTGATTACGTGTCCTATAAGTTCCCTGTTTTGCATTGGTTAGATTGTGTGTTGTTTTTCGCCTGTCCGTAGTGCTGCGTGTTTTTGTATCTGTTTATTTGTTTATTTGTTATACGCATAGTTTGCGTATTGCTCGCCTCTGTTTTGTTGAGGCCGTTTACTGTATCCTTGCCTGGTGGTTTTTCCACAGTAAACTTTGTTGGACTAAGCTTCGGTGTCCTGCGCCTGACTTCCACACATCATACACCTCAGCCTTGACAGAACAACACACCATTATGGAGTCAGCAGGAGCAGTGGCGGCACCCAAGTCGCTGGAGGATCGGATCAGTGACCAAGACACCATGATCCGGCAACTTGGGGCCGCCATGAACGAGGTGTCCAACACTCTGCGCCGGTTGGTTACTGGAGAGGTGCCCACGCCTTCTCACACCATCCCATCACCAACGGCCAGTCCTCCTCTCTCAGCACCGGAACCCAGTGGCATACGGCTCTCGCTCCCGAGGGCATATGACGGTTCTGCAGCCGGGTGTCAGGGGTTCCTCCTGCAGGTGGAACTCTACCTGGCTACCATACACCCAGCGCCCTCGGGATACGAGAGCGTCTCCGCCCTCATCTCCTGTCTATCCGGCAAGGCGTTGGAGTGGGCCAACGCCGAATGGAGGGGAATAGACGCCGCTACCATCACCTACGCGGAGTTCTCCCGCCGCTTCAGGGCTGTCTTCGATCACCCACCTGAGGGGAAGGCGGCGGGGGAGCGTCTGTTCCACCTCCGACAGGGGAAGAGGAGCGCACAGGAGTTCGCCCTGGAGTTCCGGACTCTAGCGGCGGATGCGGGGTGGAATGAGAGGGCCCTCATCGACCATTACCGGTGTAGCCTACGAGAGGACGTTCGTCGTGAGCTGGCCTGCAGGGACACCAACCTATCCTTCGACCAGTTGGTGGACATCTCCATCCGTCTCGACACCCTGCTGGCTACCCGCGGACGTCCCGAGTGGGGGTCGTCCATTCCACCCTCCAGCACCTCCGAGCCGATTCCCATGGAGCTCGGGGGTGCTGGCGCTAGAGAGAGGAGGAGAGAGAACCCGAGGGGGGCCATCCCCTGCACCAACTGTGGCCGTGGAGGACACACCGCGGCCAGGTGCTGGAGAGGGTCTCCTGGGAGAGGGGACAACAGGTCACGCACTGGGGAGTCATTTCAGGTGAGTAGGCGACCCACTTACCCAGAGCTCTCTGTTGGTCACATGAGTATACCTGTGAGATTTCCACAGGTGGCACCTCATTCCCAGCATAAGGCGCTAGTAGATTCAGGCGCAGCTGGGAATTTTGTTGATCGTGCATTTTGTTATAGGTTAGGAATTCCCCTTCGGCCGGTAGAAGCCCCCTTTCCTGTTCACGCCCTAGACAGCCGGCCGTTGGGGTCGGGGCTGATCAGAGAAGTCACAGCACCACTTAAGATGACGACGCAGGGGGGTCATGAGGAGATCATTCAGTTTTATCTGATTGACTCTCCTGCGTATCCCGTGGTGCTGGGGCTTCCCTGGTTAAGCGCCCATGATCCTACCATTGCGTGGCAACAGAGGGCTCTTATGGAGTGGTCTGCCCAGTGTGTAGGGAGATGTCTAGGTGTTTCCTTAGGGGCGACCTCGGTAGAGAGTCCGAACCAAGTGCCCGCAATGCGCATTCCCCCTGAGTATGAGGATTTAGCACTTGTGTTCAGCAAAACGAGGGCAACACGGCTACCACCTCATAGACAGGGGGATTGTGCGATAGATCTCCAAACAGGAGCGGCACTTCCGCGGAGCCGTGTGTATCCCCTGTCTCAAGAGGAGACAGCGGCTATGGAGACTTACATAGCCGAGTCCTTGGCACAGGGATACATACGGTCCTCCACTTCCCCGGTTTCCTCGAGTTTCTTCTTTGTGAAGAAGAAGGACGGGGGTTTGCGCCCGTGTATTGACTACCGTAGTCTCAATCAGATCACGGTTAAGTACAGTTACCCTCTTCCACTGATTGCGACTATGACAGAATCATTACGCGGAGCGCGGTTCTTCACAAAGTTGGATCTCAGGAGCGCGTACAATCTGGTGCGCATTAGGGAGGGGGATGAATGGAAGACAGCATTTAGCACCACCTCGGGTCATTACGAGTATCTCGTCATGCCATACGGGTTAATGAATGCTCCTTCAGTCTTCCAATCCTTTGTTGACGAGATTTTCCGGGACATGCATGGGCAGGGTGTGGTAGTATACATCGACGACATCCTAGTGTACTCTTCTACACGAGCCGAGCATGTAGACCTGGTGCGCCGAGTGTTGAGAAGACTGTTGGAGCATGACTTGTATGTCAAGGCAGAGAAATGCCTGTTCTTCCAGGAGTCCGTCTCCTTTTTGGGTTATCGGTTGTCCGCGTCTGGTGTGGAGATAGAGGTAGACCGTGTGTCGGCCGTGCGTAATTGGCAAACTCCAACCACTGTAAAAGAGGTGCAGCAGTTCTTGGGTTTTGCTAATTACTACCGGAGGTTTATCCGGGGCTTTGGACAGGTTGCAGCTCCCATTACGTCCCTGCTAAAGGGGGGTCCGGTTCGTTTGCAGTGGTCAGCTGAGGCGGACAGGGCATTTGTCAAACTGAAGAACCTGTTCACCTCGGCCCCGGTGCTGGCGCATCCGGATCCCTCTTTACCATTCCAAGTAGAGGTAGACGCGTCCGAGGCCGGCATTGGGGCAGTCCTGTCGCAACGGTCCGGCACGCCACCTAAGCTCCGCCCCTGTGCGTTCTACTCCAAGAAGCTCAGCTCGGCGGAGCGTAATTATGACGTTGGGGACAGGGAGCTGTTAGCTGTAGTCCAGGCCCTAAAGGTGTGGAGGCATTGGCTTGAGGGGGCTCAACACCCTTTCCTCATTCTGACTGATCACCTTAACCTGGAGTACATACGGGCAGCTAGGAGATTGAACCCTCGTCAGGCTAGGTGGAACATGTTCCTGACCCGGTTTGTTTTTAAGATCACATACATCCCAGGGTCCCAGATCGGTAAGGCAGACGCCCTGTCCCGGCGGTATGACACAGAGGAGAGGTCCATTGAGCCTACTTCCATACTGCCGGAGTCTTGTCTGGTGGCTCCGGTGGTGTGGGAGGTCGATGCGGAAATCGAGCGGGCACTGCGTACCGACCCTACTCCCCCCGAGTGTCCTGTGGGGCGGACGTACGTTCCGCTCGAGTTTCGTGATCGTCTGATTTATTGGGCTCATACATCACCCTCCTCTGGACATCCAGGTATTGGCCGGACAGTGCACTGCCTTAGCGTGAAATACTGGTGGCCAACGTTAGCTAGGGATGTGAGGGTTTATGTCTCCTCCTGCT
This sequence comes from Coregonus lavaretus, assembly GCF_964263955.1. NCBI lineage: Eukaryota > Metazoa > Chordata > Actinopteri > Salmoniformes > Salmonidae > Coregonus > Coregonus lavaretus. The sequence continues at coordinate 15,743 of NW_028163699.1, forward strand.
CGGTGTGCGCCCAGTGTAAGGCGCCTAGACATTTGCCCAGGGGTAAGTTACATCCCCTGCCCGTTCCACAACGACCATGGTCCCACCTATCGGTGGATTTTGTGACCGACCTACCCCCCTCCCAGGGGAATACCACCATTTTGGTCGTTGTGGATCGGTTTTCCAAGGCCTGTCGTCTCCTCCCAATGCCGGGTCTCCCTACTGCCCTACAGACCGCTGAGGCCCTATTTACCCACGTGTTCCGGCATTATGGGGTCCCCGAGGATATTGTGTCTGACCGAGGTCCCCAGTTCACCAGTTTGGGGGGCGTTCATGGAACGCTTGGGGGTCTCGGTAAGCCTTACCTCGGGGTACCACCCAGAGAGCAATGGGCAGGTTGAAAGAGTCAACCAGGATGTGGGTAGGTTTCTGAGGTCCTATTGCCGGGACCGGCCGGAGGAGTGGTCTAGGTATATCCCCTGGGCAGAGATGGCCCAGAACTCTCTCCGCCACTCCTCCACCAATTTAACACCTTTCCAGTGTGTTTTAGGGTATCAGCCGGTCCTGGCACCATGGCACGAGAGCCAGATCGAGGCCCCTGCGGTGGACGAGTGGATTCGGCGCTCGGAGGAGACGTGGGACGCTGCCCATGTCCATCTGCAGCGGGCCATCCGTCAACAAAAGGCGAGCGCCGATCGCCACCGCAGTGAGGGACCGATGTACGCACCGGGAGATCGAGTCTGGCTCTCGACTCGAAACCTGCCCCTCCGCCTGCCCTGCCGGAAGCTGGGTCGGCGGTTTGTGGGGCCCTTTAAAGTCCTGAGAAGATTGAACAAGGTGTGTTACAGGTTACAACTGCCTATTGAGTACAAGAATATTAACCCCTCGTTCCATGTGTCTCTTCTCAGGCCGGTGGTAGCTGGCCCACTCCAAGAAGATGAGATAGGAGAGACCCCTCCGCCCCCTTTGGACATCGAGGGGGCCCCGGCGTACAGGGTCCGGACCATCTTGGACTCGAGGCGCCGGATGAGTGGTCTCCAGTATCTCGTGGAGTGGGAGGGGTACGGTCCGGAGGAACGGTGCTGGGTGCCTAGGAGGGACATCCTAGATCCGTCCCTCCTGACTGAGTTCCACCGTGGGCATCCCACGCGCCCGGGTCCGCGTCCTCCTGGCCGTTCCCGAGGCAGGGGTCGGCGCACGGCTGGAGCCGCGCGTCAAGGGGGGGGTACTGTCACGGATTCTGCCGAGACTGCTCCTCCTCCTAGTTCGGGCAGGCTTCGGCGTTCGCCGTCCCCGGAGTACTAGCTGCCACCGTTGAATGTTTCTTGGTGTGATTGCTTTGGTCTGTCTTTTACACCTGTGTCCGTTTGTGTCTGATTACGTGTCCTATAAGTTCCCTGTTTTGCATTGGTTAGATTGTGTGTTGTTTTTCGCCTGTCCGTAGTGCTGCGTGTTTTTGTATCTGTTTATTTGTTTATTTGTTATACGCATAGTTTGCGTATTGCTCGCCTCTGTTTTGTTGAGGCCGTTTACTGTATCCTTGCCTGGTGGTTTTTCCACAGTAAACTTTGTTGGACTAAGCTTCGGTGTCCTGCGCCTGACTTCCACACATCATACACCTCAGCCTTGACAGCTACAGTAATGCAGTACATAATCTCCTCTGATATCTAGCTACAGTAATACAGTACATACTCTCCTCTGATATCTAGCTACAATAATACAGTACATAGTCTCCTCTGATATCTAGCTATAGTAATACAGTACATAGTCTCCTCTGGGATCTAGCTACAGTAATACAGTACATAGCCTCCTCTGATATCTAGCTACAGTAATACAGTACACACCCTCCTCTGATATCTAATTACAGTAATACAGTACATAGTGTCCTCTGATATCTAGCTACATTAATACAGTACATAGCCTCCTCTGATATCTAGCTACAGTAATACAGTACATAGCCTCCTCTGGTATCTAGCTACAGTAATACAGTACATAGTCTCCTCGGATATCTAGCTACAGTAATACAGTACATAGCCTCCTCTGATATCTAGCTACAGTAATACAGTACATAGCCTCCTCTAATATCTAGCTACAGTAATACAGTACATAGCCTCCTCTAATATCTAGCTACAGTAATACAGTACATAGTCTCCTCTGATATCTAGCTACAGTAATACAGTACATAGCCTCCTCTGATATCTAGCTACAGTAACACAGTACATAGCCTCCTCTGGTATCTAGCTACAGTAATACAGTACATAGTCTCCTCTGATATCTAGCTACAGTAATACAGTACATAGCCTCCTCTGATATCTAGCTACAGTAATACAGTACATAGCCTCCTCTAATATCTAGCTACAGTAATACAGTACATAGCCTCCTCTAATATCTAGCTACAGTAATACAGTACATAGCCTCCTCTAATATCTAGCTACAGTAATACAGTACATAGCCTCCTCTACAGTATGGAAGTTTATGAGTGATAATGATTCAGTGAATAACTAGAAATGATGATGCATCAATTGCTGGAACAGTGATTATAACTTTCAGGTCTGCTAGGATCAGAAATGAATGCAAGGAATGACGTGTGTGTGTATGTGTGTGTGTGTGTGTCCATGCATACGTGTGTGTGTGTCTTGCCCACAGCACGACACATGAATAATAATACAGTATTTCCCAGAGCCTCTCTATGCTATGCCACACTCCCTCTGTTCCGCAGTGAGGTTAATAACTGGCTGCTCTGTTTAGCTGTGGATCAGTGGAAACAGAATAGGGTCATCAAATACCAACACGCTTTCAGACCCCCTGCTCTCCTGGGGCTCCTGACCAGGCTGTGTTTGTGTGTGTGTGTGTGTGTGTGTGTGTGTGTGTGTGTGTGTGTGCAGAGCCGCCGGATAACATGTGGCTAGACAGCATTTTCCCCTGTACTTTTCAATCTGGTGTGGCGCCGCAACACCACTTTCAAATCAGCAGCACCGAACATGTTTACCAGACGTATTCATTAGTTCACGTCATAGTAAAACGCATACAAATATTTTGCAACGGAAAAGAAAGCAGGCGTTTCTTATTGGGCCAGTTGATGTGGTCGAGCACCGTCCTCCAGAGCTTTTTTGCCCTTTCGGCCTCATTCACGGGGTGCCTGCGATAGGCTGCTTTGTCAAGCGGTAGACGTGCTCCTGCCGTTCACATTCCATTTTCCTCACACAGCCCACCCGCCCTTCACCCGCCCTTCACCCACCCTCCCCCCGCCCTTCACCCACCCTCCCCACGCCCTTCACCCACCCTCCCCACGCCCTTCACCCACGCCCACCCCCCCCGTCCTTCACCCATCCTTCACCCGCCATTCACCCACCCTCCCCCCGCCCTTCACCCACCCTCCCCCCGCCCTTCACCCACCCTCCCCCCGCCCTTCGCCCACCCTCCCCCCGCCCTTCACCCGCCCGACAACACTACAGCTGCCAGTCGGAAGCAAGACGCTTTTTTCTCGCTGTCGTCACTTATTTTTTATACATTTCTATATTTGTATTATTTAACATACATTGGATGCCATGTCCATTTGAAAAAGGTTTGTGGAAAAGTACTGTAAATGATTCTGTGTGCGCTAAATATCTGAGATAACGCGGGCCAGTCCTGGTCACCTGACCACAAATCTAATCCAGATCCAGTCAAATCTAATGTTGTTGTCATGTCCTTGCAGGTTTCTCACACAGTGCAATGGTGACAAAGGTGACATAGTAACGAAATCAGTAACATAGGAAAGCAATGAAATAAGTGACATTGTAAATATATAACATACAGTGAGGGAAAAACGTATTTGATCTCCTGCTGATTTTGTTCGTTTACCCACTGACAAAGAAATGATCAGTCTATAATTTTAATGGTAGTTTTATTTGAACAGTGAGAGACAGAATAACAACAAAAAAATCAAGAAAAACACATGTCAAAAATGTTATAAATTGATTTGCATTTTAATGAGGGAAATAAGTATTTGACCCCCTCTCAATCAAAAAGATTTCTGGCTCCCAGGTGTCTTTTATACAGGTAATGAGCTGAGATTAGGAGCACACTCTTAAAGGGAGTGCTCCTAATCTCAGTTTGTTACCTGTATAAAAGACACCTGTCCACAGAAGCAATCAATCAATCAGATTCCAAACTCTCCACCATGGCCAAGACCAAAGAGCTCTCCAAGGATGTCAGGGACAAGATTGTAGACCTACACAAGGCTGGAATGGGCTACAAGACCATTGCCAATCAGCTTGGTGAGAAGGAGACAACAGTTGGTGTGATCCATGCAAGATCTCACCTCGTGGAGTTGCAATGATCATGAGAACGGTGAGGAATCAGCCCAGAACTACACGGGAGGATCTTGTCAATGATCTCAAGGCAGCTGGGACCATAGTCACCAAGAAAACAATTGGTAACACACTACGCCGTGAAGGACTGAAATCCTGCAGCGCCCGCAAGGTCCCCCTGCTCAAGAAAGCACATATACAGGGCCATCTGGAGTTTGCCAATGAACATCTGAATGATTCAGAGGAGAACTGGGTGAAAGTGGTGTGGTCAGATGAGACCAAAATCGAGCTCTTTGGTATCAACTCAACTCGCCGTGTTTGGAGGAGGAGGAATGCTGCCTATGACCCCAAGAACACCATCCCCACTGTCAAACATGGAGCTGGAAACATTATGCTTTGGGGGTGTTTTTCTGCTAAGGGGACAGGACAACTTCACCGCATCAAAGGGACGATGGACGGGGCCATGTACCGTCAAACCTTCCCTCAGCCAGGGCATTGAAAATGGGTCGTGGATGAGTATTCCAGCATGACAATGACCCAAAACACACGGCCAAGGCAACAAAGGAGTGGCTCAAGAAGAAGCACATTAAGGTCCTGGAGTGGCCTAGCCAGTCTCCAGACCTTAATCCCATAGAAAATATGTGGAGGGAGCTGAAGGTTCAAGTTGCCAAACGTCAGCCTCGAAACCTTAATGACTTAGATCTGCAAAGAGGAGTGGAACAAAATCCCTCCTGAGATGTGTGCAAACCTGGTGGCCAACTACAAGAAACGTCTGACCTCTGTGATTGCCAACAAGGGTTTTGCCACCAAGTACTAAATAATGTTTTGCAGAGGGGTCAAATACTTATTTCCCTCATTAAAATGCAAATCCATTTATATTATTTTTTACATGCGTTTTTCTGGATTTTGTTGTTGTTATTCTGTCTCTCACTGTTCAAATAAACCTACCATTAAAATTATAGACTGATCATGTCTTTGTCAGTGGGCAAACGTACAAAATCAGCAGCTGATCAAAAACTTTTTTCCCTCACTGTACTAATAGAAATACCATCCACCTGACAGGTGTGGCATATCATGAAGCTGATTAAACAGCATGATCATTACACAGGTGCACCTTGTGCTGGGGACAATAAAAGGCCACTCTAAAATGTGCAGATTTGTCACACAACACAATGCCACAGATGTTTCAAGTTTTGAAGGAGCGTGCAATTGGCGTGCTGACTGCAGGAATGTCTACCAGAGCTGTTGTCAGAGAATTGAATGTTCATTTCTCTATCATAACGTTGTTTTAGAGAATTTGGCAGTACGTTCAACTGGACTCACAACCGCACACCACGTGTTACCAGGCCAGCCAGGACCTCCACATCCAGCTTCTTCTCCTGTGGGATCGTTTGAGACCAGCCACCCGGACAGCTGATGAAACTGTGGGTTTGCACTACAACCGTCTCAGGGAAGCTCATCTGTGTGCTCATCGTTCTCACCAGGGTCCTGACCTGACTGGAGTTCGCCGTTGTGTGTTTGCACACCGACTTCAATGTGCAAATGACTTCAGTGTGCTCTTCACAGATGAATCCCGGTTTCAACTGTACCGGGCAGATGTTAGACAGCGTGTATGGCCACACCAAGGAATATGCGAGCGGTTTGCTGATGTTTGCTGATGTGAACGTTGTGAACAGAGTGCCCCATGGTGGTGGTGGGGTTATGGTATGGGCAGGCATAAGCTACGGACAACGAACACAATTGCATTTTAATCGATGGCAATTTGAATGCACAGAAATACCGTGACGAGATCCTGAGGCCCATTATTGTGCCATTCATCCGTTGCCATTAACTCATGTTTCAGCATGATAATGCACAGCCCCATGTCGCAAGGATCTGTACACAATTCCTGGAAGCTGAAAATGTCCCAGTTCTTCCATGGCCTGCATACTCACCAGACATGTCACCCGTTGAATATGTTTGGGACGCTCTGGATCGACGTGTACGACAGCGTGTTCCAGATCCCGCCAATATCCAGCAACTTCGCACAGCCATTGAAGAGGAGTGGGACAACATTCAGGCCACAATCAACAGCCTGATCAACTCTATGCGAAGGAGATGTGTCGCACCAGATACTAACTGGTTTTCTGATCCACGCCCCTACCTTTTTTTTTAAAGGTATCTGTGACCAACAGATGCATATCTGTATTCCCAGTCATGTGAAATCCATAGATTAGGGCCTAATGAATTTATTTCAATTGACTGATGTCCTTATATGAACAGTAACTCAGTAAAATCTTTGAAATTGTTGCATGTTGCGTTTATATTTTTTGTTCAGTGTACATTAGTAGTGCAGTTAGATGACATCACTATACCTTGGTGTGGTAGACTAAAGTGATTTCAGTGTGTACAGGATATGAATAAATGATAAGTGTGTGGTAGGGCGCGGTAGTCTGCCCAGAGTTCAGCTGTTGGATCAGTCTTGTGGCTTGGGGGTAGAGGCTGGCTTTGAGACAGGTGGTCCGAGACTTGATGTTGACCCTCACCGCAGCGGATCCCTCTCCCCTGTGCACCGCCGCCTCCTGCCTTCAATCGGGGGCCCCTTTCAGGTAACGGTTGACCTGAATCTGGACCCCCTCATCCGTGACATCCCGGGTTGCAAGGTTCTTCCAAACGGCTTCTATACACAAAGAAAGACCATTGAGTTACATTTGAAACCGCACAAGGTCTTACACATGAGTTTAAGCATTTACTTAAAAGTAGAGAAAACCAATGTAACACAATAATATCATAACTTACTGTGAAGAATAGTCTTCAGAAATAAGTCCTTGAAACAGGCCTCATCCCTTGCCCCAGTCCAGGTTGTGGCGATGGCAAGACGGTTTGACAGAATGCAAGGTAGCATCCGCCACACTGTCGACTTCAGGTCATTGGCACCCATTACAGCCAGACACCTAAAGCTACAAAATGCAAGATAATTATTAGAAATGGCTAACTATCTTAACATATTTCCCTCCCCCATCTTGATATATACTGTACATTTATTGTGACAGTCTAAAGACGGATGGCAGATATTTCCAATAAGTATTTACATTTAAGTTGGTAACAGTTACGTTCTTACCTTCATGTCTGCGACCCAAATTTGGCACAATTGGCCCGTTGTGGTGTCTCACTCCTGGACCTGTTTGAAACAATAACGTCACATTGAAATGTATAATATAGTCTATTACAGCAAAGGCAAAAATGTAGGCTATTTATGGGAATAATCAATATACTGTATCATTAATCTACATAAACTGTAAATTATTAGTTGTGTCTCTTTTTGTGTCATCCTTGATAATTTTAAATGCATTATGTCCACGTGTGTGGTTATATTGTGTTTTTAAATTGGCAAATAAATTACATCAAATTAAAATCACAACAAATGTAAGGTATTTATAGAAACAACAAAAACAGCTTGCTGCCTCTGGCTGGCTGTTGTTTGCTGGAAGGTGGCAGGCCACATTTGAGATCAGAGAAATTCCTTGCTGTTGTCTTTCAAATGAATTAATGGCTAGATGGCTTGCCTAGGGTGTATAGCTGTCCTCTGAGTGGAGGCACAATGCCAGAGATGCAGAAGCGGCATGCCAAGGGCTTATAGCAGTCCTATGAGTAGGGGCTACCCGCCAGAGATGCAAATCACATCTTGAATGGCAAACTCTGCTCGCCCACTGCTGGAAGGAATTCATAGCCTTGCGCATAGGGAAAGCGTAACATTAGCTAGCTAGGTTAATGCAATCATGCAGCCAGCAGCTAATGTTAATAACTTAGACTCACTGAATAAATATGTTTGGCACAGGATAAAGAAGATGAAACGATCTGCTGCTGCTACCCAATGCCAAGGGATACTGAAGTCCCTGAAAAGGTTAGTCAGCCAGTTTGTTAGTCCAGTAATGTTGGCATATTATTTTATTTCCAATAAATATATGAGCGGTCTACACAGACAATATGAGCACATATGTCCAACCATAACAGACGGATGGCTAATGCAAAAAGAGAGTTAATGGATTCTAGCACCACCATAACTTTTACAAATACAGAGAAAGGCAGCCATCATGGCGTCAGTCTTTTTCCACTAGCTACCCACTGGGCTCACGCTGGTTGAGTCAACGTTGTTTCCACTTCATTTCAATTAAATTACGTTGAACCAATGTGGAATAGACGTTGAATTGACGTCTGTGGCCCAGTGGGTAGTGCATAGTGACAGTTACTGATATGAACTGGTAATGCAGGTTTGACATTCAGTAAAATCTACTTCATGAAAGGGGGATATTATTTACAATGAAAATTTTGAAAGTAGTTGATTTAATGATTGAATAAATGGGTTGTACAGGCAATCAGTTCCTACAGCGAGCGCCAGGGAACCAACCTCTGGTGGGCCCGATGGTGACCAGGACAACAACGCAAGGTTACTGGTTTTATGACTGACACATAAAACAACTACTGTCTGTAGTGTTAAATGTAACCCTGCCTTGTTACAAAGTCTACTGTTTATAGTGTTAAATGTAACCCTGCCTTGTTACAAAGTCTACTGTTTATAGTGTTAAATGTAACCCTGCCTTGTTACAAAGTCTACTGTGTATAGTGTTAAATGTAACCCTGCCTTGTTACAAAGTCTACTGTTTATAGTGTTAAATGTAATCCTGCCTTGTTACAGTCTACTGTTTATAGTGTTAAATGTAATCCTGCCTTGTTACAAAGTCTACTGTTTATAGTGTTAAATGTAATCCTGCCTTGTTACAAAGTCTACTGTCTATAGTGTTAAATGTAATCCTGCCTTGTTACAAAGTCTACTGTCTATAGTGTTAAATGTAATCCTGCCTTGTTACAAAGTCTACTGTTTATAGTGTTACATTTAATCCTGCCTAGTGACAAAGTATACTGCCTATAGTGTTAAATGTAATCCTGCCTTGTTACAGTCTACTGTCTGTAGTGTTAAATGTAATCCTGCCTTGTTACAGTCTACTGTCTGTAGTGTTAAATGTAATCCTGCCTTGTTACAGTCTACTGTTTATAGTGTTAAATGTAACCCTGCCTTACATAAAGCTTACAGAATGAATAATTGCAGAAGAACAGTAATCAGATGAACAAATATTAGGTTTTATCACATTAAATTAAGTCCACTGCTTAACATTGTGTGTATAGAGTGAAATTAATATTTAAAGACATTGTAACCATTGTTTGCATAATGCTCAGGCCTGCTATAGTAGTTCACTAAACTACAGAGTATGTTGTCCATTGAAGTTGTTGTCTCTCTGGCTCTTTTGATATCAGATTCATCATGAATAATAACAAGGCTTGTGGTGGTTTGAAAGGGTTTGAGCCACCTTAGGCCAGTAGTGTTTCCAATTCACATGACTGACAAAAAAAACCCACAGCCCTATAGTCATGGAACTATAATATTTTGTCATAGCCTACAAATAGGACCCAGAGTTTTACCTGACCAGGTCATGAGATCAGGAAAAACGCCAGGCCCCAGAAAAAGACACGTACAAATTTTGCCACACCACTTTTTGACCCTGTGTTGCCACCTCTCTGTGTGTGTGACCAGGCTGTAGGGTCCATTCATCCCACGGACGTCCACCCATACAGAGTGGGCGCAGGGCGCAGGGCGCAGGGCGCAGGGCCAGCCATCAGACATCCTCACTCTGTGAGACAGCAATTATGGGAACTAGACACTGCCAGTTCAGGCTGGTTGCGTACATCAGTCTCTGAGGCTGTGTCCCAGATGTCACCCTATACCCTATAGCACACTACTTCTGACCATAGGGCTCCGATCAAAAGTAGGGCACTATGTAGGGAATAGAGTGCCTCTAAGAGGGGCATTAAATTGCATTTGCGCTGCCAGTCTGGGCTGGTGGCATATATCAGTCTGTCTTAGAGACAGGGAGCGGGGTTCTGCACGCCTAACAATAGACAAACTAGAATTGAATAAACATGGCTGCTGTTGTTCTTCTAAACACACGTTGGTAAGAAGTTGGTATCCCTGTGGTGTTGGTAAGAAGCTGGTATCCCTGTGGTGTTGGTAAGAAGCTGGTATCCCTGGGGTGTTGGTAAGAAGTTGGTATCCCTGGGGTGTTGGTAAGAAGTTGGTATCCCTGGGGTGAGGGTAAGAAGTTGGTATCCCTGGGGTGTTGGTAAGAAGCTGGTATCCCTGGGGTGTTGGTAAGAAGCTGGTATCCCTGGGGTGTTGGTAAGAAGCTCACTAAAGCTTAAACATTCCTACTACTTTCTCTGGCTGCGTCTCAAATGGCACCCTCTTCCTTAATGTTCTACTTTGGACCAGGACCCATAAGGCTTTGGTCTAAAGTAGTGCACTATATAGGGAATAGTAACCGAGTATTGGTGCTAAACCGTGTTATTGGAGGCTGGCATGCTAGTTAGCTTTGGGTCATAGGATTCGGTGCCCTGGACGGTTTTCACGGAAGAATACAGTATCAAGTTGCTAGCTGAATAAACTAAGTTAGTCTATTCCTAGAAACATTGAACCGCTGTAGTTTACAACAATTATAATTTCTAAAGTGGAAGTTGGGAGAGTTATATTTGAGTGTTTCAGTGAAACGTAAGTGAGGGAGGCCCCGCTCTCTCGCTTTCCCAGATGTTTAGTTAATTTCATTCCGATCTCCTTTGCATTATTGTAGCCTTTTTCTGTAGTCTGTCAACTATGTGTCTGTCTATCCCTGTTCTCTCCTCTCTGCACAGGCCATACAAACGCTTCAAACCATGTGGCTGTTGCCACTCTAATCTGGTGGTCCCTGCGCGCACGACCCACGTGGAGTTCCAGGTCTCTGGCAGCCTCTGGAACTGCCGTTCTGCGGCCAACAAGGCAGAGTTCATCTCAGCCTATGCTACCCTCCAGTCCCTCGACTTCTTGGCACTGACGGAAACATGGATTACCACAGAAAACACTACTACTCCTACTGCTCTTTCCTCGTCTAACCATGTGTTCTCGCATACCCCGAGAGCATCTGGTCAGCGCGGCGGTGGCACAGGAATCCTCCTCTCCCAAGTGGACATTCTCTCTTTTTCCCCTGACCCATCTGTCTATCTCCTCATTTGAATTCCATGCTGTCACAGTCACTAGCCCATTCAAGCTTAACATCCTTGTCATTTATCGCCCTCCAGGTTCCCTTGGAGAGTTAATCAATGAGCTTGATGCCTTGATAAGTTCCTTTCCTGAGGATGGCTCACCCCTCACAGTTCTGGGTGACTTTAACCTCCCTACGTCTGCCTTTGACTCATTTCTCTCTGCCTCCTTCTTTCCACTCCTTTCCTCTTTTGACCTCACCCTCTCACCGTCCCCCCCTACTCACAAGGCAGGCAATACGCTTGACCTCATCTTTACTAGATGCTGTTCTTCTACTAATCTCACTGCAACTCCCCTCCAAGTCTCTGACCACTACATTGTATCCTTTTCTCTCTCGCTCTCCTCCAACACTACTCACTGTGCCGTCGCAACCTTCGCTCTCTCTCTCCCGCTACTCTCTCCTCTTCCATCCTATCATCTCTTCCCTCTGCTCAATCCTTCTCCCTCCGATCTCCTGATTCTGCCTCATCAACCCTCCTCTCCTCCCTTTCTGCATCTTTTGACTCTCTATGTCTCTATGTCCCCTCCCGGCCGGCTCGGTCCTCCCCTCCTGCTCCGTGGCTTGACGACTCATTGCGAGCTCACAGAAGAGGGCTCCGGGCAGCGGAGCGGAAATGGAGGAAAACTAGACTCCCTGCGGACCTGTCATCTTTTCACTCCCTCCTCTCTACATTCTCTTCCTCTGTTTCCGCTGCTAAAGCCACTTTCTACCACTCGAAATGGCAAGCCTCTGCCTCTAACCCTAGGAAGCTCTTTGCCACCTTCTCCTCCCTGCTGAATCCTCCTCCTCCTCCCCCTCCCTCCTCCCTCTCTGTGGATGACTTCGTCAACCATTTTGAAAAGAAGGTTGACGACATCCGATCCTCATTTATTAAGTCAAATGACACCGCTGGTCCTGCTCACACTGCCCTACCCTATGCTTTGACTTCTTTCTCCCCTCTCTCTCCAGATGAAATCTTGCGACTTGTGACGGCCGGCCGCCCAACAACCTGCCCGCTTGACCCTATCCCCTCCTCTCTTCTCCAGACCATTTCCGGAGACCTTCTCCCTTACCTCACCTCGCTCATCAACTCATCATTGACCGCTGGCCATGTCCCTTCCGTCTTCAAGAGAGCGAGAGTTGCACCCCTCCTCAAAAAACCTACACTCGATCCCTCCGATGTCAACAACTACAGACCAGTATCCCTTCTTTCTTTTCTCTCCAAAACTCTTGAGTGTGCAGTCTCTAGCCAACTCTCCTGCTATAACTCTCAGAATGACCTTCTTGATCCAAACCAGTCAGGTTTCAAGACTAGTCATTCAACTGAGACTGCTCTTCTCTGTGTCACGGAGGCTCTCCGCACTGCTAAAGCTAACTCTCTCTCCTCTGCTCTTATTCTTCTAGACCTATCCGCTGCCTTTGATACTGTGAACCATCAGATCCTCCTCTCCACCCTCTCCGAGTTGGGCATCTCCAGCGCTGCTCACTCTTGGATTGCGTCCTACCTGACAGGTCGCTCCTACCAGGGGCATGGCGAGAATCTGTCTCCGCACCATGTGCTCTCACCACTGGTGTCCCCCAGGGCTCAGTTCTAGGCCCTCTCCTATTCTCTCTATACACCAAGTCACTTGGCTCTGTCATATCCTCACATGGTCTCTCCTATCATTGCTACGCAGACGACACACAATTAATTTTCTCCTTTCCCCCTTCTGATAACCAGGTGGCGAATCGCATCTCTGCATGTCTGGCAGACATATCAGTGTGGATGTCGGATCACCACCTCAAGCTGAACCTCGGAAAGACGGAGCTGCTCTTCCTCCCGGGGAAGGACTGCCCGCTCCATGATCTCGCCATCACAGTTGACAACTCCATTGTGTCCTCCTCCCAGAGTGCAAAGAACCTTGGCGTGACCCTGGACAACACCCTGTCGTTCTCCGGTAACATCAAAGCGGTGACCCGATCCTGCAGGTTCATGCTCTACAACATTCGCAGAGTACGACCCTACCTTACACAGAAAGCGGCACAGGTCCTAATCCAGGCACTTGTCATTTCCCGTCTGGATTACTGCAACTCGCTGTTGGCTGGGCTCCCTGCCTGTGCCATTAAACCCCTACAACTTATCCAGAACGCCGCAGCCCGGTGTTCGACCTTCCCAAGTTCTCTCATGTCACCCCGCTCCTCCGCACACTCCACTGGCTTCCAGTTGAGGCTCGCATCTACTACAAGACCATGGTGCTTGCCTATGGAGCTGTGGGAATGGCACCTCCTTACCTTCAGGCTCTGATCAGACCCTACACCCAAACGAGGGCACTATGTTCATCCACCTCTGGCCTGCTAGCTCCCCTACCTCTACGGAAGCACAGTTCCCGCTCAGCCCAGTCAAAGCTATTCTGGCACCCCAATGGTGGAACAAGCTCCCCCACGACGCCAGGACAGCGGAGTCACTGACCACCTTCCGGAGACATTTGAAACCCTACCTCTTTAAGGAATACCTGGAATAGTTTAAAGTAATCCTTCTACCGACTCAATAGGGCGCCATTTGGGATGCAAGCGTTGACTGAGGAGTAGAGGTCAAATATCTTCTCTGTACCGGTGGTCTGAGATAACGAGATAATTCTTGGCTGAAACCACTGACACTGAACGGTATTTAACACAAATTCAATGTTTCTGTTACTTTAGATGTGAGAGATCAGCAATGACCCAGACCTTTCTTGCATCCCAAATGGCACCAATTCCCTACATAGTGCAGGAAGTAGTGCACTATATAGGGAATAGGGTACCATTTGGGACCCTGGCCTTGTGTTATCGCCTCTAGGCGCACAAAGACACAATGTCCAGTGCTCTGAAGTGAAAAAGAGGGTGTCGTAAGTTCACACACAAAGACTCTCCACAGACTACAATCGATATCTTCCTTCTGTGATTTTTATATTCCTTTCTTGCCAAACACAAACATGTTGGACAGAGACGAACAGCTATCTAGTGCTCTGTTCTCCCAAAGCCCTGCTATCAGGAAAATTAAATGTGTCCTCCTCCTCCTTGTGTGTCTAGGTCAACGGCTGCTTTGAGGGATTCCCCACCACACAGTAACCCAGTAGACTGTCAACACCTCAGTGTGGGATGACACCAGAGATAATCACATCACCACAGTGGAAGATCTGATTAGGACCACTGGACAAGCATCCTGTCCGGTCTAATTCAACGTCATCGACCAGAATAGAGCAAGGAGATAGAGGGATGGTAAGATACCTCGGGGGGTTGACACACACACACACACACACACACACACACATACACACACACACACACACACACACACACACACACACACACACACACACACACACACACACACACACACACACACACACACACACACACACACACACACACACACACACACACACACACAAACACACACATACACACACACACACATACACACACACACACATGCACACGCATACACACACACACGCACATGCACACACATACACTCACACACCACACACACACACACACACACACACACACACACACACACACACACACAAATGAATGCATACACGCACACACACACGCATGAACGAACACACGCACAGACGCAAACACACACACCCGCACACACCTGCACACACACACACCTGCACACACACACACCCGCACACCCGCACAGACGCCACTGGATAAACTGTGGTAAGAGCTTAGATAGGAGCTTGACATGATGACCATGCCTGGTTACACACAGGCAACCACAGGCTTATCTCAATGGAGAACTATGGGAAATGTGCTACTTGAAATAAGTCTCTGTTTCAAACACCTCAAGGCCTATCACAAATGGAATGGAAGTTGGAATCTTCACACCTGTTTTGATTTTAATTTGCCTTTGACGCTGATTGCATTACAGAATTCGAAAGGGACCAATATTTGGAAGCTAAATCAGGTCAAAACTACCGGTAGTCAGACATTGACTTCAGACCATGGTGTTTATATGAGTTGCATGCATTGACCTCAGAACATGGTGTTTATATGAGCTGCATGCATTGACCTCAGAACATGGTGTTTATATGAGCTGCATGCATTGACCTCAGAACATGGTGTTTATATGAGCTGCATGCATTGACCTCAGAACATGTTGTTTATATGAGCTGCATGCATTGACCTCAGACCATGGTGTTTATATGAGCTGCTTTGTGTTCGTGTGCGTGCAACCTTCAACCCTCAAACTTCAACCCTCAACCTTCAACCCTCAACCTTTGCCAACTTTACTCTTATACCTAATTCACATAGGATTTGTGGCGTGTTGCCTGAAAAAATAATTGGGTCATGTTTATATGGTCCCCTTTCAAACAGCCACAATTTTACCACGTTCTTGTCGGAATTTGCCTTTTATATCACCATTGCTTGCTGCAACTAAGCAAGAGACATTCAACTTTGACCCTGTTGTTGTGATCGTTGGCTACAGTTAAACTCACAATGTTGTAAGATATGTTCTGGTAATTATATGAGCTGGCTAGCCAGGTAGATAGCTAACAAACCAAAACATTGTCAAGAGAAAGTTGCTTTTAGTTGCTTTATGTGTTGGGCCTTAGCAAGCTATCTGCTTTAGTTTTTGAGATGATCGATCTCTGTCGAGGGAGGAGCTGTTTTTTTTTACATATTGTGTTTATTTATTTATTCTTAACACATTTCCGTTTGTTGGCAATGTCAATTCTTGCAAAACATTTCTAAATACTTACTTTTATGTTCGCTAGCTGGACAGGCAAACACCGCCGAGTACTAAACTGTAAACCAATCAAAACTTGTGTACTATCCATGGTACCACCTCTGCTGATCACGTCTGCCAATCACATTATCCGTATCTTAGGTAGAAGACAGCTAAAAGCTAGAGAGAGAGCTCCATCTGACAAACTGCTATAAGGTAAGGTATTTATTTATTTGTAATCTAACTATTTAGTTATAGAAATTTTCCATAACTTTTAACCAAATTTCCATGACCAATAATTGGTGGTGCTGGTCTCTGATCACATGTAGGCTTACTATCTCCTGCCGTTGTGCCCTTGATCAAGAATAACTGGACTGTTAGGCTACTGAATAAAACACGTGGTCAACCCTCCATCTGGAGTGCGACTGGGTGTGCAGGCTTTTGATTCAGCCCTGCTCAAACAAAGCCCTGAAAGTCTGCTTGGTCCTGTTGAGCAGCTGATGTTTAGGCTACAGTGTGGTGTGTTAGACCAGGGCTGATGTTTAGTCTACAGTGTGGTGTGTTAGACCAGGGCTGATGTTTAGGCTACAGTGTGGTGTGTTAGACCAGGGCTGATGTTTAGGCTACAGGGTGGTGTGTTAGACCAGGGCTGATGTTTAGGCTACAGGGTGGTGTGTTAAACCAGGGCTGATGTTTAGGCTACAGTGAGCTGTGTTAGACCAGGGCTGATGTTTAGGCTACAGTGTGGTGTGTTAGAGCAGGGCTGGAATAAAAGCCTGCACTCCCAGCCTACTGTTTAATAGTCTACTGTTTTAATATTTACATTTACATGTTACTCATTTAGCAGACGCTCTTATCCAGAGCGACTTACAGTTAGTGAATACATATTTTTTTTATACTGGCCCCCCGTGGGAATCGAACCCACAACCCTGGCGTTGCAAACGCCATGCTCTATCAACTGAGCTACATCCCTGCCGGCCATTCCCTCCCCTACTACTGTTTAATAGTCTACTGTTTAATAGCCTACTGTTTAATAGTCTACTGTTTAATAGCCTAATGTTTAATAGTCTACTGTTTAATAGTCTACTGTTTAATAGTCTACTGTTTAATAGTCTATTGTTTAATAGTCTACTGTTTAATAGCCTAATGTTTAATAGTCTACTGTTTAATAGTCTACTGTTTAATAGTCTACTGTTTAATAGCCTAATGTTTAATAGTCTACTGTTTAATAGTCTACTGTTTAATAGTCTACTGTTTAATAGCCTACTGTTTAATAGTCTACTGTTTAATAGCCTAATGTTTAATAGTCTACTGTTTAATAGTCTACTGTTTAATAGTCTACTGTTTAATAGTCTATTGTTTAATAGTCTACTGTTTAATAGCCTAATGTTTAATAGTCTACTGTTTAATAGTCTACTGTTTAATAGTCTACTGTTTAATAGCCTAATGTTTAATAGTCTACTGTTTAATAGTCTACTGTTTAATAGTCTACTGTTTAATAGCGTACTGTTTAATAGTCTACTGTTTAATAGTCTACTGTTTAATAGTCTACTGTTTAATAGCCTAATGTTTAATAGTCTACTGTTTAATAGCCTAATGTTTAATAGTCTACTGTTTAATAGTCTACTGTTTAATAGTCTACTGTTTAATAGTCTACTGTTTAATAGCCTAATGTTTAATAGCCTACTGTTTAATAGTCTACTGTTTAATAGCCTACTGTTTAATAGTCTACTGTTTAATAGCCTAATGTTTAATAGTCTACTGTTTAATAGTCTACTGTTTAATAGTCTACTGTTTAATAGTCTACTGTTTAATAGTCTACTGTTTAATAGCCTACTGTTTAATAGCCTACTGTTTAATAGCCTACTGTTTAATAGTCTACTGTTTAATAGTCTACTGTTTAATAGTCTACTGTTTAATACTTCAAATACTGCCTGAGACACTTTTGCTATTTGTCTCCGTACTCAATAACTGGTGAAACACTTTGTGATGGTGTTCATTGTTCGAATGTATATGAAACGTACATTATGGAGAACATGTCTCACACTCAGTCATAGTTAGTAGAATAATGAATGGATTGGCAAGATTTTAGCACTGTCAACTTTTAGAAGGTAAGTCGGAAAGTTAATCATCTAAACCACCTAAATATACTCCCATTCGCCTGAACATTTAGTATTTGAAACTCAACATTCATTATCCATACCTTATAGTCCAATGCATCCAACGTTATGCATGCCCGCCATGGTATTGGTCAGCTGGTATTGGAGAACTCATCTGGTGTAGAAATCAAACTCTGGTTATCTTATTGCAGAGCACATTGTACAACTGTTTTTAGAGAAGATTTTATTGCAAGGTATGCCATATGTGTAGGCTATACCATATTGGCTAATATGCAGCTGTCGTTTTAAAACCATTCTAGCATACATGACACACACACACACAGACACACACACACACACACACACACACATCTTTCTATCTACATGCTTTATTTGGGTTTCTATGCAAATTATATGATTAAATGTTTCTTTAAGCCTGCAGTTAGTTACTTAAAATGAGAAAATCATGCCAAAACATGATTAAAAAGTTGAATTCACTGACAGAGAGATAGCTAATGTAACACTAGCTTCCTGAGCAGGCACAACTGTAACATTGGCTAGCTTTCAATGAATTCGATAAATGGTCAACAGAGTTACCTCTTCATATGATCATGACCAATGAATTGGCTAAATGGTCAACAGAGTTACCTCTTCATATGATCAAGACCAATGAATTGGCTAAATGGTCAACAGAGTTACCTCTTCATATGATCAAGACCATTCGTATTGCATGCTGTATATTTTAAGTGCACTCGAAAACAGATATTTATCTTATTTCAGTCTGTTAACACACTGACAGAAGATCACGATTTCATGTGTTTACATCGTAGATAGAAGCAGGCCATTGGCTGCCTTCATCACGAGGGATACGTATGGGAGTTCTGATTGGTTCCAAGTTTAACAGTTCTTGCCTGAGCAGACAGTGTTGAAATATACTTTTTCTGAGAAAATGTTCATGAATTGAAGGTGAACGCATTTTACAGTAATCACAATATTTCATTGTCATATACAAACAAACAGCTCCTCCCTCGACGTAGATCGATCAACTTCACTGTTTTGGTGTTGGCCCACCACCTACCTGGCTTTCTAGATTGACATATCCTAAATCAATTTTTAAACAGTTTTCTGGTGCCAAAATAGAGCAGATAACTGTCTGGACATGGCTGCTGTGATGTCAGACAATGACAATAGAATATTCATGATTTAATGTGTGCCAAAGACGGTAAGATGTAAGGTGATGTTTATACTGAGGGGTTGGTGGGACTTTTAAATACATTACCGCAATCATGACTAGGTCGGATGCAGGAAATAAAAGTACAGGCTTTGTTGGTGGCAATACCTTTCAGATATAAAGAAAAGTCGGCAGAAAGTTGACGGGAAGCTAAAGTTGAAGGGGAAGCTCAAGTTGGAGGGGAAGCTAAAGTTGGTGGGATGCTAAAGTTGGCGGGAAGCTCAAGTTGGCGGGATGCTCAAGTTGATGGGATGCTCAAGTTGGCGGGAAGCTCAAGTTGGCGGGATGCTCGAGTTGGTGGAATGCTCAAGTTGGTGGGATGCTCAAGGAAAACGCCTTGGTTTGAAAGGTGCATTACTTAACCCTTTTTCACTAACTATAAGCCAGAAAGCTTTTCCTATTGAAATGCATCTACTGTGATGACTGCCTGCCAAAGGAATCAAACTAATAGACTCTAATCGTTGACTTCATAAATGAGTTAGGAAGCTTTGAGAAGTCTTCTCTTAATCTACCTGTTCACCAATAACATACAGTGGGGGAAAAAAGTATTTAGTCAGCCACCAATTGTGCAAGTTCTCCCACTTAAAAAGATGAGAGAGGCCTGTAATTTTCATCATAGGTACACGTCAACTATGACAGACAAATTGAGAAAAAGAAATCCAGAAAATCACATTTTAGTATTTTTTATGAATTTATTTGCAAATTATGGTGGAAAATAAGTATTTGGTCAATAACAAAAGTTTCTCAATACTTTGTTATATACCCTTTGTTGGCAATGACACAGGTCAAATGTTTTCTGTAAGTCTTCACAAGGTTTTCACACACTGTTGCTGGTATTTTGGCCCATTCCTCCATGCAGATCTCCTCTAGAGCAGTGATGTTTTGGGCCTGTCGCTGGGCAACACGGACTTTCAACTCCCTCCAAAGATTTTCTATGGGGTTGAGATCTGGAGACTGGCTAGGCCACTCCAGGACCTTAAAATGCTTCTTACGAAGCCACTCCTTCGTTGCCCGGGCGGTGTGTTTGGGATCATTGTCATGCTGAAAGCCCAAGCCACGTTTCATCTTCAATGCCCTTGCTGATGGAAGGAGGTTTTCACTCAAAATCTCACGATACATGGCCCCATTCATTCTTTCCTTTACACGGATCAGTCGTCCTGGTCCCTTTGCAGAAAACAGCCCCAAAGCATGATGTTTCCTCCCCCATGCTTCACAGTAGGTATGGTGTTCTTTGGATGCAACTCAGCATTCTTTGTCCTCCAAACACGACAAGTTGAGTTTTTACCAAAAAGTTATATTTTGGTTTCATCTGACCATATGACATTCTCCCAATCCTCTTCTGGATCATCCAAATGCACTCTAGCAAACTTCAGACGGGCCTGGACATGTACTGGCTTAAGCAGGGGGACACGTCTGGAACTGCAGGATTTGAGTCCCTGGCGGCGTAGTGTGTTACTGATGGTAGGCTTTGTTACTTTGGTCCCAGCTCTCTGCAGGTCATTCACTAGGTCCCCCCGTGTGGTTCTGGGATTTTTGCTCACCATTCTTGTGATCATTTTGACACCACGGGGTGAGATCTTGCGTGGAGCCCCAGATCGAGGGAGATTATCAGTGGTCTTGTATGTCTTCCATTTCCTAATAATTGCTCCCACAGTTGATTTCTTCAAACCAAGCTGCTTACCTATGGCAGATTCAGTCTTCCCAGCCTGGTGCAGGTCTACAATTTTGTTTCTGGTGACCTTTGACAGCTCTTTGGTCTTGGCCATAGTGGAGTTTGGTGGAGTGTGACTGTTTGAGGTTGTGGACAGGTGTCTTTTATACTGATAACAAGTTCAAACAGGTGCCATTAATACAGGTAACGAGTGGAGGACAGAGGAGCCTCTTAAAGAAGAAGTTACAGGTCTGTGAGAGCCAGAAATCTTGCATGTGTGTAGGTGACCAAATACTTATTTTCCACCATAATTAGCAAATAAATTCATTAAAAATCCTACAATGTGATTTTCTGGATTTTTTTCCCTCAATTTGTCTGTCATAGTTGACGTGTACCTATGATGAAAATTACAGGCCTCTCTCATCTTTTTAAGTGGGAGAACTTGCACAATTGGTGGCTGACTAAATACTTTTTTCCCCCACTGTATGCATCCCAAATGGCACCCTGTTCCATATATAGTACACTACTTTTGACAAGGCCCCATATGGCTATATAAGTAATAGGGTACCATTTGGGACATGGGACATTATATACCCTGACTGCGTAGTTAACCTGAAAAAGTGCCCTTTGACAAGCTGCCTTTTTAAACAATCTACCCTTTACACAAATGGAAATGTGAAAATGTCAATTTCCTCTCATTAAGTTTTTCTTCTTCTCAGGTAAAATAATAATACAATGAAGATGATAGAAAGCCAATTGAACCTATTCTATAAATATGATCTGTAATTGGTCATGTCCTGTCTCTCTCAGCTCTTATTCAAACAGCTTTTTTAGGATTTTAAAGGCACAGTCTGGTATTTTTTTCTAGGAAAAAATGCAGCCCCACCACTTGTTTTGGTACACAGCTGAGGGATGGGGTTGAGAAATGTCTGTGACCTCTCTCAACTTCCTAGATCCCAGATTGCACCTTTAATAAGGGGCTGAATCCTGACAGGAGGAACCTCTGGACAAGATAATCAAATCCATTATTCTTTTTTGAACAAAAGACAGGATGTGAAGTGCTGAAGAGCAGTGGACCAAAGTTCTCCATAATCTGGACTTTTTTCTAAGATTTTATTTGATATTTTATAGACAATACAAAACATACACATACAAACGACATCATACAAACATCAACTACATCACCCCTGACCAGACCCACTAGATCACACCCCCATCTCCAGCTCCTCTATAACTAACTAAACTAACATCAACTACATCACCCCTGACCAGACCCACTAGATCACACCCCCATCTCCAGCCCCTCTATAACTAACTAAACTAACATCAACTACATCACCCCTGACCAGACCCACTACCACACACCCACATCGCCAGCGCCCGCATCACTTTCTGCCACATGTCCTTAAACTGCACAATGTTTTTCTCTCCGTAGTACTTTACATTTTTAGATAATAAAGCATTTGACCCTTTCATTGCGTTAGCGATGGAGGATTGGTTGATTTCCAGTTTTTAAGTATACGTTTTTTTATGATTATTGACAAGAACAGTACTGTCCAACCCATTGGGTATCTCACTGTACCCTCATATGCAATGTCTTTAAAAAATGCAGACAGACTGATTAGAAGTACATTTACATTGTAATACCTCTGACAGACAACTTTCTAACTCCACCCATAACTTTTGGACTTTATAACCTTCCCAGAAGGCATGTTGATTAATTAGTAGTTTGACACTTCAGACGTGACTCTGCCGTTGTGCTGTAGAATTTGTGAATTTTGCCTCTTGTATAATACATTCTATACGTTAATTTACACTGGATTAAGCGTACATTTTTGTTAACTGTAATCTCGTTAGTTATGTTCCAACATACTCTCCATCTTGTGCCAATATCAGTTATTTTAAAGTCTTGGTTCCAATAGTTTATATATTTTCTAAAAGATTGTCAGATAGGCTCTCTGCAAGGTTTTGTATAGTTTACCTATAATATGAATATCATTTTCTGACTAAAATAGGATTACCTCAAGATTGCTCTGATGTCAAAAAGAGTTCAAATCGAAATTTTGGGATGTTAAACTTTTAAGTTGCATGTATTTGAAAATATCTACACTAGTCAATCCAAAATGTATTTCTAAAGCTGTAGTGGAAATAAATGTGTTTCCTTTTACCAATTCATTTACGGTTTCTATGCCTTTAGTTTTCCATGTGGACATATTTATCGGTGAATTCTGAAAAGCTATCCAAGGATTGATCCATAAGGTTGTATTTTTAGGGAGTGATATTGGTTCTTGTATAATACATTTACTTTTCTGACATATTGTTATGGTGTTTTTGACTGAAGTTATTAATAATTAGCTTTACCCTTTGAAAATAGACACGTAAAAAGATTCTGGGGATGAGCATGCACATCTTCAATATGTACCCACTGTTCCTCTTTAGTGCATTATATGTCGCAAGAAACAGCCTTGGGTAGCGAGTTGATACATTTCCAAGTCTGGAAGTATAAAACCACCCTCAGACTTAGGAAGAGGTAAAACTTGTATTATTATTCTGTTAATTGTATTCTATGCCCATACAAAGTCTGTTAAGACCGAGTATACTTTTTTAAAGAATACAGTGAGTGAAAAAAGTATTTGATCCCCTGCTGATTTTGTACGTTTGCCCACTGACAAAGAAATGATCAGTATATAATTTTAATGGTAGGTTTATTTGAACAGTGAGAGACAGAATAACAACAAAAAAATCCAGAAAAACGCATGTCAAAAATGTTATAAATTGATTTGCATTTTAATGAGGGAAATAAGTATTTGACCCCCTCTCAATCAGAAAGATTTCTGGCTCCCAGTTGTCTTTTATACAGGTAATGAGCTGAGATTAGGAGCACACTCTTAAAGGGAGTGCTCCTAATCTCAGCTTGTTACCTGTATAAAAGACATCTGTCCACGGAAGCAATCAATCAATTAGATTCCAAACTCTCCACCATGGTCAAGAGCTCTCCAATGATGTTAGGGACAAGATTGTAGACCTACACAAGGCTGGAATGGGCTACAAGACCATCGCCAAGCAGCTTGGTGAGAAGGTGACAACAGTTGGTGTGATTATTCGCAAATGGAAGAAACACAAAAGACTGTAAATCTCCCTCGGCCTGGGGCTCCATGCAAGATCTCACCTTGTGGAGTTGCAATGATCATGAGAACAGTGAGGAATCAGGCCAGAACTACACGGGAGGATCTTGTCAATGATCTCAAGGCAGCTGGGACCATAGTCACCAAGAAAATAATTGGTAACACACTACGCCGTGAAGGACTGAAATCCTGCAGCGCCCGCAAGGTCCCCCTGCTCAAGAAAGCACATATACATGCCCGTCTGAAGTTTGCCAATGAACAGCTGAATGATTCAGAGGAGAACTGGGTGAAAGTGTTGTGGTCAGATGAGACCAAAATCGAGCTCTTTAGCATCAACTCAACTCGCCATGTTTGGAGGAGGAGGAATGCTGCCTATGACCCCAAGAACACCATCCCCACCGTCAAACATGGAGGTGGAAACATTATGCTTTGGGGGTGTTTTTCTGCTAAGGGGACAGGACAACTTCACCGCATCAAAGGGACGATGGACGGGGCCATGTACCGTCAAATCTTGGGTGAGAACCTCCTTCCCACAGCCAGGGCATTGAAAATGGGTTGTGGATGGGTATTCCAGCATGACATTGACCCAATACACACGGCCAAGGCAACAAAGGCACATTAAGGTCCTGGAGTGGCCTAGCCAGTCTCCAGACCATAATCCCATAGAAAATCTGTGGAGGGAGCTGAAGGTTCGAGTTGCCAAACGTCAGCCTCGAAACCTTAATGACTTGGAGAAGATCCGCAAAGAGGAGTGGGACAAAATCCCTCCTGAGATGTGTGCAAACCTGGTGGCCAACTACAAGAAACGTCTGACCTCTGTGATTGCCAACAAGGGTTTTGCCACCAAGTACTAAGCCATGTTTTGCAGAGGGGTCAAATACTTATTTCCCTCATTAAAATGCAAATCAATTCATAACATTTTTGACATGCGTTTTTCTGGATTTTTGTTGTTGTTATTCTGTCTCTCACTGTTCAAATAAACCTACCATTAAATTATAGACTGATCATGTCTTTGTCAGTGGGCTAACGTACAAAATCAGCAGGGGATCAAATACTTTTTTCCCTCACTGTATCTTCGGTGGGGTAACTGGTATTACCAAAAATAAATACAAAAACTTTGGGAGCCATGCCATTCTGAGGTTTATTCTACCTGTAAGATTTATGGGAAGATTGTTCCATTAAATTAGATCTGCTTCCATGTTGTTGAGTAATGATATAAAGTTATCTTTGTATATTTGTTGTTTGTTGTCATTTATTAAGCATCCTAAGTATTTAATATTTTCTGTGGTCCACTTAAAGGATTGCTGAAGATCAGTTATTATTATTATTAATATTATTATTTGAGTTATTTTCTTTTTCCTATTGCCATTATTTTGTTTGTTTTCCACGTTAATTTTATATCCTGAGATTTTAGATTATTCTGAAAATGTGTTTTGCAAATGGGCCATTGGGTTTTCAATATTGGTCAGGTATATCATTACATACATTTGGGTCTTGTCTAATTCTTTCTGCAAGCGCTTCAATTACCAGCGCAAACAGGAAGGGGAGAGTGGACATCCCTGTCTGGTGCCCCTTTCTATAGCAATTCCATCAGATAATGTATTATTTGTGTATATTTTTGCTTGAGGACATTTATTTAATATTTTAATACAATTTATTATTTCAGCTGGAAAGTTGAAAGCTTTCAAAGTTTTGAATAGAAAAGGCCATTAGTCTGTATTGTGAAGAGACTATGAAGAGTACTCAACTTCATGACGATGTGGTGACTGCATGGTGTAGTGGTAACATAAATAGTGCACTATGTATGGAATAGGGTGCCGTTTGGGACACAAACTGACGTGCAGCAGTGGAGCATCTAAGCACAGAAACTACATTGATATTCTCTGTTCTGTTCTGTTCTTCAATTCATTACACTCATCTCTCTCTTTCCGTCTCTCTCTCTAGTGGTGGCTGCATGGTGTAGTGTATGTACACACATTACTACCCTGATAGTTCCACCTCTATCTTTCTTACAGTTTTTTCCAACTGCTTACACACAAAATCTTTTCATGTTACACGATTTTTGAAACCTCTCACTCAAAGTGCAAAACTACACACCAAATCTCCAAAACCATAAGCTATTTCTCAGCCTTTGACTCAGTTGTCAATTGCATAAAACACTTTTTTCAAAACACTACACACAATTTTCTACCTAAAGCACAACAATCTAACAGGAAGTGACTTGCTTTCCTTTTCCAAACACAACCAATCAAAATGCTACACTTATTCACCAGGTCACACACACACTCCTCACATTTGCAAACACTAATTGCTTAACTGATCACTAACCAATCACTGCTTTACTGTAGTATAGGCCTATAAATAGGTCAAAGGTCAGATTACCTGTTTTGAACAATGGATGCCAACAATGGACGGAGAGCAAGAGGAGTAGGAGGGAGAGGCAGGGGACAACAACGAGGACAAATTCAAAGACGAAGAGTTGGAAGAGGAGGAGGAGGAGGAGGAGGAAGAGGAAGAGGAAGAAGAGGACGAGGGCAAAGAAGAGAAGGAAGGAGAGCCATCTCTGATAAAAATAGGGCAACACTTGTTGATCATGTGATCAACCACAGTTTGACCATGAGAGAGGCTGGACTGAGAGTCTATTTACAGTGGCGTCCATAATCCAAACCTTCAGAAATGAGAACAGGTATGCAACTATCTAATGACTATTTTAGCATTACAGTAATGTACTGTAAAATACGTATGACTGCATAGTATTGCATAAACATTTGTAACTCTAAGCCATCCATTTACTGCACTGCATTGAATGAATGAGGTTGGTTATCATGCTGTACTACATTTATTTGTACATTGTTTACAGTTCCTATGCTGAACACATGCTGTGTTTGAATTCTGTACAGAGTGGAAAGGCAAAGACATCATGGAGGACGAGGACGCTTGTTTACAGATGTACAAGAGACTGCAACTATAAATATGGTTTTGGCCAACAATGCAATTAGGATTCGAGAGATAAGAGAGCATATCTTGAATAATGACACCATATTTAACAACATCAATGCTGTAAACCTGTCGACCATACAACGCATCCTCCAACGGCACCAAGTGACGATGAAACAACTTTACAAGGTGCCATTTGAAACTCTGACAGAGTCAAGAATCTGCGACATGACTTTGTAGAGGTATGTATGTAACACTACTTCCAGTACTTCAGACATACCATATTTACTCATCTGTATATCCTTTTGTCTGTTACAGAGAGTATTGGAGATGGATGCCCATGTAATTCGCCATTCATTTATTTATGTGGATGAGGTTGGCTTCAACCTCACCAAAACCAGGCGCCGCGGAAGAAATGTAATAGGACAGAGGGCAATTACCAATGTCCCTGGACAGCGTGGGGGTAATATAACTATGTGTGTTGCCATCACTCAAAACGGGGTCCTCCATCACAATGCCACACACCGGCCACATGCTCACTTTTCTGGATGCAATTTACACAATGCTTGTCCCTGATCCAGACAAGGAGCCTGCTAGATTTGTGGTTATATGGGACAGTGTTAGTTTTCACCGGGCTGTTCTGGTCCAAAACTGGTTTGCCACCCATCCACAATTTGTAGTTTTGCACCTACCCCCATATTCACCTTTTCTAAATCCCATAGAGGAATTCTTCTCAGCCTGGCGCTGGAAAGTGTATGATTGCCAACCCTATGCCCGCATGCCGCTTCTCCAGGCAATGGATGACGCATGTGGGGACATAGAGGTTGCCTCTGTCCAAGGTTGGATACGCCATGCTAGGAGATACTTCCCTTGATGTTTGGCAAGAGAAAACTTATCTTGTGATGTGGACGAAGTATTGTGGCCAGACCCAGCCCGGAGAAGAGATGAAGCGTAGCTTAGCACTGGTGATTGCCCCCCCCCTACCAATTCCAGGACTGCCCCCCCGGGATCCCATACAGACAATTGTGTTCTTTACTGTATTCTAAAGAATATACTTTTGGTTTACATATGTTTATGGTTTTGTTGTATGCTACTGTATGCTACTGTTTGGCCTAATAAATATTTTCTGTTTCTACATTGCATTGGTGTTTACAGTGTACTTGTTACCCCTCTCAGCAGATTACTTTCCCTGTAGAACATTGTATTGAAATGTAGATATAAGCCTATGAAAGACCAAAGAGCTTTAGATTTAGAACAACAGTGTTTACATGGTATATCCAAAAATGTACTATTATGAAATAAGTGTTTGCCATTTGATGCAAATGCTTCATTCTGACATGTTTTTATGGCATTTTGAATGCAGTGTTACATTTCGAAGGCGATGTGAGGCATTTTGCATTTTGTGTGTGCAGTTTTGTCAATTGTGTGTAGAGTTTTGAAAAAAGGAGACATAGTTTTGAAAACGTGTGTAAGCAGTTGGAAAAAACTGTAATGTCTCTCTGATCTGATTCTTTATCTTCAGGAGAATACTGTAGCAGTACTTGGAGTAATGTATGATAACTGTTTGCCATGCAGTCAGGATTGCTCTGCTGCTCTGCTCTGCCTACACTACAAGCTAGCCTTTAACCCCCAGCCACAGTCCTCCAGTTCAGAGTTCACAAGTTCACTGTGTGTGTGTGTGTGTGTGCCAGACTTAAGTGTAGGGGACAAAGTGTGTGTGTGTGTGTGTGTGTGTATGTGTCACTGAATGCTAAGATGTGTCACTGTGCTGTCACCACCTCTCCTCCAAGTCCTAACACTTCTAAAGTATATGGCGTGTGTGTGTGTGTGTGTGCATGTGTGTGTGTGTGTGTGAAGTGTGTGCGTGTGTGTGTATGTGCGCGCTCCAGGTCCTAACACGTCTATAGTCTCTGTGTGGTTCATGAGGATCCTCACTGTTTAGACTCAACAGCACAAAGAGCACATGCCTTAAGTGTGGCCATACACACACACACACACACACACACACAGGGATGTCCTATCCATGTTAGACCACAACAACAATGACAGACAGACATAACAGACAGGTTCCCCTAAGGCACGTCACATGTCATGCTGACATAGCAGCCAGACTGACAGAGGGACAGCCAGGTTCCCCTAGGGGACGCCACCTGTCATGCTGACATAGCAGCCAGACTGCCAGAGGGACAGCCAGGTTCTCCTAAGGGACACCACATAGCAGCCAAAAATAACCTGGGTCTCTCTGTGGACAAAGGGTGAGGGGGGCATTAACCTGGGTCTCTCTGTGGACAGAGGATGAGGGTGGCATTAACCCGGGTCTCTTTTTGGACAGAGGGTGAGGGAGCATTAACCTGGGTCTCTCTTTGGACAGAGGGTGAGGGGGGCATTAACCTGGGTCTCTCTTTGGACAGAGGGTGAGGGAAGTTAAAACCTGGGTCTCTATGTGGACAGAGGGTGAGGGAGGTCACTAGGCAGCTCCTGCTGTCTTTCTCCCCAGACTCCCAATTGACACCCTATTCCTAATATAGCGCACTACTTTTGACCAGAGCCCAGGCAAAAGGTAGTTCACTACATAGGGAATAGGATGAGTAATAGCTCTCGTCTGAGTAATGTCTGATCCCACATGGCAGGAACACAGCCCCAGGGCTTCATGGGTAAAAAGCCAAGAGGTCATGTGATCTGAGAGCCAGAGTATCGGTGGAGTTTTCTCTTCATCCATCCACAGGGCTGTGGCTACATCCCAAATTAGTCCCATAGGGATCTGGTCATAAATAGTTCACTATGTAGGGAATAGGGTGCCATTTGGGATGAAAAAGCGCTGTGTATTATTCAAATGTGTGAGGTCTCAGCAAGCTGATATGCCTTGCAGCAGTGGAACAGCTAAGAACAGAAACTACATTGATATTCTCTGTGTTCTGTTCTGAAAATCAATTCATAACACTCATCTCTCTCTCTCTTTCAGACCTCGTCCCATCTGTACCACAGATGGGGGAAAAACATCCAAAGTCAAAACACAGTCCTCCTGCTTCCTATTAACGCATTGTCTGGTCGCTGTGGTTAAAAGGCGCCTGCATTTCCTGATTTGGCCTCATTTGGGAGATTGTTCATTAAGAAATTGTCTTCTGGGTGTGATTTTATGTGGGCGTGTTAGGTTCACATATCGTACCCTGGCAGGTACTGTTGTTTGTCCCTCTTGAGTCACCGTAGAAACAACATAGCCACTTCCTCAAACTAGTCACTTCCATAAAATAGGTAAATCAAGAAATCTGTAATTAATTTAGAAGTTTTTGTAGATGAGGTCTTAGTCGTGCAATTTTACATCTAGTTAAGGTGTTTGGTGCAGTATGTCTGAAGTTAAAACATTTGCATGAAAAACTAGTCACTGCATTGCATACAGTCTATCGAGTTGGGGAAATCTGTCTGCGTGCTCAGGACGGATTTCTGAGAACAATAACATGTGGATAAACTATCCTAAATAAAGCACAAGCTACACGTTGTTTATCAGTGCCCAAAATCACTTGCTAGCTAGCTAAGTTCCAATTATATGTTTGTCAATGAAGCTAGCAAGGAGTAGCTAGCAGATATGTTGAGCAGCCAGGCTTCAATCAGCTTATCAAGTCACTGGCGAGTGGCATCGTGTGTGCTTCAGTGCCGTTTCGTTTTTTACAACTTTCTCCCTATCTATTACCAGAGTGTGTCTGTCTGGCTAAACAGGTCGCGGGGGACACAATATTGACAAGTTGGGATACAAGTGCGTCTGATCGTCTCAAATCTCATTTTGCCCATAAAAGTGTCCGACTCGAGTGATTGACACTATCAAACACATCAGCAAGTGGCCGCTCCATAAAGGGCCTAGGGGTCAAGGGTTATTTCAACATAACATTGGCGACGAGTGTCTTATGCGAACGAGTCTGAGGTGCTGCATAATGGGCAGGTCTGTCTCACTGTCTGGAGGCTCTGGCTGCTATGATTGGGTAGAGCGCACACAGCTGATCAGCACAGCTGCTTCTCTCCTGTTACTGGGCAACTGGGCATGATCCAAATCCACACCCAACCCTCCAGTAAGTCGTGACGAACTCACTTACAAAACTCAGTTTTGAATGAGACTGACCTTACCAAAATTATCCTATTTACACTTTGTAGTAAAATTTGACAATAGAATGAATGTTTCTGACTCATATCGATGCCACATAGGCCGTTTGAAACCAGAGAAGTTGGTTCTAAGGGGCAGTTAACATTTACAACTACCACAGGTCAGAGATCAAAGGTTTGGATTTGAGTTAGAACATTTGATAAAACGAGTTGCCACCTGTCAGACTAATGGAGCAGCAGGACATGAGACCTTAGGATGTTTGAGGGCATACAAACACACACACACACACGCACACACACGCACGCACGCACGCACGCACGCACACACACACACACACACACACACACACACACACACACACACACACACACACACACACCTAAGGATGTGTGAGGGCAAAATGAAGGATGAGTCACAATCTTTCTGATGGAGATGAGGTTTAAAATGCTAGATTGTAGAGGTGTCAGACCCTAGGGGAGTGGAGTGTGAAATAAAGAAAGAAAAGCTGTTGCTTATTTGATTTCAAAAAGGTAACTTTCCCAGTCATGTGTTTTGAGATTCAGAGAGATTACGGGTACAGTAGGACAGAGATACAGTGGGGGAAAAAAGTATTTAGTCAGCCACCAATTGTGCAAGTTCTCCCACTTAAAAAGATGAGAGAGGCCTGTAATTTTAATCATAGGTACACGTCAACTATGACAGACAAATGGAGAAATAAAAATCCAGAATATCACATTGTAGGATTTTTTATGAATTTATTTGCAAATTATGGTGGAAAATAAGTATTTGGTCACCTACAAACAAGCAAAAAAAACTTCTTCTTTAAGAGGCTCCTCTGTCCTCCACTCATTACCTGTATTAATGGCACCTGTTTGAACTTGTTATCAGTATAAAAGACACCTGTCCACAACCTCAAACAGTCACACTCCAAACTCCACTATGGCCAAGACCAAAGAGCTGTCAAAGGACACCAGAAACAAAATTGTAGACCTGCACCAGGCTGGGAAGACTGAATATGCAATAGGTAAGCAGCTTGGTTTGAAGAAATCAACTGTGGGAGCAATTATTAGGAAATGGAAGACATACAAGACCACTGATAATCTCCCTCGATCTTGGGCTCCACGCAAGATCTCACCCCGTGGGGTCAAAATGATCACAAGAACGGTGAGCAAAAATCCCAGAACCACACGGGGGGACCTAGTGAATGACCTGCAGAGAGCTGGGACCAAAGTAGCAAAGCCTACCATCAGTAACACACTACGCCGCCAGGGACTCAAATCCTGCAGTGCCAGACGTGTCCCCCTGCTTAAGCCAGTACATGTCCAGGCCCGTCTGAAGTTTGCTAGAGTGCATTTGGATGATCCAGAAGAGGATTGGGAGAATGTCATATGGTTAGATGAAACCAAAATATAACTTTTTGGTAAAAACTCAACTCGTCGTGTTTGGAGGACAAAGAATGCTGAGTTGCATCCAAAGAACACCATACCTACTGTGAAGCATGGGGGTGGAAACATCATGCTTTGGGGCTGTTTTTCTGCAAAGGGACCAGGACGACTGGTCCGTGTAAAGGAAAGAATGAATGGGGCCATGTATCGTGAGATTTTGAGTGAAAACCTCCTTCCATCAGCAAGGGTATTGAAGATGAAACATTGCTGGGTCTTTCAGCATGACAATGATCCCAAACACACCGCCCGGGCAACGAAGGAGTGGCTTCGTAAGAAGCATTTCAAGGTCCTGGAGTGGCCTAGCCAGTCTCCAGATCTCAACCCCATAGAAAATCTTTGGAGGGAGTTGAAAGTCCGTGTTGCCCAGCGACAGCCCCAAAACATCACTGCTCTAGAGGAGATCTGCATGGAGGAATGGGCCAAAATACCAGCAACAGTGTGTGAAAACCTTGTGAAGACTTACAGAAAACGTTTGACCTATGTCATTGCCAACAAAGGGTATATAACAAAGTATTGAGAAACTTTTGTTATTGACCAAATACTTATTTTCCACCATTTTTTTTCTCATTTTGTCTGTCATAGTTGACGTGTACCTATGATGAAAATTACAGGCCTCTCTCATCTTTTTAAGTGGGAGAACTTGCACAATTGGTGGCTGACTAAATACTTTTTTTCCCCACTGTATGAACACATCAGGATTGGAGGTTGTTTTGGAACACTGAAATATCTGTAACTTTTAACATTTAAAGTTTTCTGTAGCCTATAGAAGTTGCGTTGCTTTTATTATTAAAGAATATGCCTCCCAAATGTCACCAGATTTACTTAGTAGTGCATTACTTTTGACCAATGCCCTATGAGCAAAGTTGTGCACTACATAGGGAATAGGGTGCCATAGTGTGCCACTCAATGATTAGCAATTAGATGAGGAATGCAATATTAATGTAACGTGATGGATTTAAGTATTAAATAACTATTCCTGTAGTCGCCACCTTTTTTTATGCACGAGGTGAGGTCCTCGGGAGTAAACTAAAAACACACAGGTTCTTTAAATATGGGGTAGAGCATGGGAATAAACAGGCCAGGTATACCAAATAGATTCTATTCACTGTATAGGACCAATGGAAAGCTTAGACTGCGACATCATCTTCAGCGCCTAGCGCTCTGTACGGAATCTGCTGACCAACGAATCAGAGTTATATCATCATCATCACCACCGTTGTCGTTGTCATCATCAACCAGTAATCAATAATCAATAATCACATCTAAGTTATGTTTTACTCTCGACAAAATACATACCAGAGGAGGCTGGTGGAGGAGCTATAGGAGGATCATTGTAATGGCTGGAATAAAATGGAACGGAATCAAACGTGGTTTCCATTTGTTTGATGTGTTTGATACCGTTCCATTTCTTCCATTCCAGCCATTACAATGAGCCCGTCCTCCTGCAGCTCCTCCCACCAGCCTCCTCTGATACATACCAACAACTCAGGAGGGCATGCCAAGAGAAGGAGAGGGGCACCAACAGAGACAGCACTCACTAGAGAATGTTTACTCACGACTAAACTCAATTAAACTAAAAATTGTATTTTTTCACATGCTTGGTAAACAACAGGTGTAAACTAAGCTGTTCAGGAGTCTTATGGCTTGGGGGTAGAAGCTGTTAAGAAGCCTTTTGGACCTAGACTCTCCGATACCGCTTGCCGTGCGGTAGCAGAGAGAACAGTCTATGACTAGGGTGGCTTGAGTCTTTGGCAATTTTTAGGGCCTTCCTCTGACACCGCCTGGTATAGACAGGTTACCTTGGCGGATTGTGGTCCTCTGCTTGAAACATGTAGGTATAACAGACTCAGTCAGGGACAGGTTGAAAATGGCAGCGAAGACATTTGCCAGCTGGTCATCGCATGCTCTGAGTACTCGTCCTGGTAATCCGTCTGGCCCTGCGGCCTTTTGAATGTTAACCTGTTTAAAGGTCTTACTCACATCGGCTATGGAGAGCATGATCACATAGTTGTCCGGAACAGCTGGTGCTCTCATGCATGGTTCAGTGTTGCTGTCACGAGAATATTGTTATCTCAATGGTTGAACTCAACTATCACTCAAGCTTTGAATAATTCCCAGAGGGTGTAAGGCTCTGGTTTAATAATGAATTAAACAAAGTCCCGTTCTGCAATAGGTCAGTCTTTTATTCATGAGAGCTCTCCCGCTAAAAACACACACAGCCTTTTTATATGCCTTCACACAAAGGAACTTTGCTCCGCCCACCTTTAGGCGGCCTGTGACTTTCCACAGTATAGAATGTTTAAGTTTAACAGTTTCTAAGTCTCCTTTATCCTGGAATGTTTGTCTCCAGCAGTTTCTACCCCTCTTCTCTGTTAGTGGGTTTATTGTCTTATAACTCTAACACAGTTTACACAGTTATACAGTATCGGGGTGGAACACTTTTAGTCATTACTCTAAACATACAAATCCTTCTATCAGTTGCTTGCCTCGAAGTGACTATAGAAGGTATTTAGCTCGTCTGGTAGGCTCGTGTCACTGGACTGCTCGTGGCTGGTTTTCCCTTTGTAATCCCTGATAGTTTGCAAGCCCTGCCACATCCGACGAGCGTTTTTGCTTGTAAGCAGGAATCAGGAGGATAGAGTTACAGAATGGTCAGATTTGTCTCTGTGTGTGGAGTAAAGGTGATCTAGAGTTATTTCGCCTCTATTTGCAGAGGTGACATGCTGGTAGAAATTAGGTGCAACAGATTTAAGTTTTTCTGCATTAAAGTCACAGCCACTAGGAGAGCCGACCTCTGGGTTAGCATTTTCTTGTTTGCTTTTGGCCCTATACAGCTCATTGAGTGCGGTCTTAGTGCCAGCATCGGTTTGTGGTGGTAAATAGACAGATATTCATATTCTGTACTTCTGTACTCAGTTTATAACTCCATTTTTTTTCTCAGTGACAGCAGTCTCTTTAATGTGTCCATTATGTTCTCAGTGACAGCAGTCTCTTTAATGTGTTCATTATGTTCTCAGTGACAGCAGTCTCTTTAATGTGTTCATTATGTTCTCAGTGACAGCAGTCTCTTCAATGTGTTCATTATGTTCTCAGTGACAGCAACGTCTTTAATGTGTTCATTATGTTCTCAGTGACAGCAGTCCCTTTAATGTGTTCATTATGTTCTCAGTGACAGCAGTCTCTTTAATGTGTTCATTATGTTCTCAGTGACAGCAG
The DNA here is from genome assembly GCF_964263955.1 of Coregonus lavaretus. Lineage (NCBI taxonomy): Eukaryota > Metazoa > Chordata > Actinopteri > Salmoniformes > Salmonidae > Coregonus > Coregonus lavaretus. Next base: position 51,598 of record NW_028163699.1, read on the forward strand.
TTTCTTTAATGTGTTCATTATGTTCTCAGTGACAGCAGTCTCTTTAATGTGTTCATGATGTTCTCAGTGACAGCAGTCTCTTTAATGTGTCCATGATGTTCTCAGTGACAGCAGTCTATTTAATGTGTCCATTATGTTCTCAGTGACAGCAGTCTCTTTAATGTGTTCATTGTGTTCTCAGTGACAGCAGTCTCTTTAATGTGTTCATTATGTTCTCAGTGACAGCAGTCTCTTTAATGTGTCCATGATGTTCTCAGTGACAGCAGTCTCTTTAATGTGTTCATTATGTTCTCAGTGACAGCAGCCTCTTTAATGTGTAACTGGATTTGGTCGGGAGAGGTTGTGTTTTCTCTAGCAGGAGGTAAGCTTGGCTTCTTATATGGTGTTGAGTAAAGCTTAAACCATGTATTTAGATCGTAGGTAGGTAGTTGTAGTTAGGTATTGTAGGTAGTTTATTTAGGTAGTTATTTAGGTAGTTATTGTAGGTTTCCGTAGGTAATTATTGTAGGTAAGTATTGTTTACGGCGGAGCCCGGCGAAGCACGAGGCTAGCTAGCTAGCGGGTAGCTACTGGTAACGTTTAGCAACGGTGGAGAGTTGTTTCTAATGTTATTTCACGCTTAAGAGTACCTGTAATTAAGCCAGCTAGTTACCTACCATTCAGCCGTTTTTCTAACCTCATTATCTGAGCCATCAACGTTAGGTAGTTAGTAGCTACTGTACTTAATTACACCTACTGATTGCAGAAGACAAATGTTAGCTGGCGTCGGGTAAGTTTGGCGTTATACATAGCTTGGGCTTTGTCGAGTAAGGCTTAATTATGTATTTAGATTGTAGTTAGGTATTGTAGATAGGCCCGCAGCACGAAGCTAGCTAGCTAGCCGTTTTTTCAAACAAAGTCAACACACTAGCCATTGCTAGCTAGCCAACACGACCAGCTAACTGTACTGCAGTAGCTAAATACAATATATTTGTGCTAGCTAGCCAACGTTTAATTTTTGCTGCGTTATGAAAGGAAATAGACACGGACACGAATTATCTGTTTAGTGTGTTAACACACTATTGGTAGTTTGTTGTAACCAAGTATTGGTGCTAAACTGTGTGTTATTGGATGCTAGTTAGCTATGGCGTCATAGTTAGGCATCGTGGGCTGTTGTGGGTAGTTATTGTAGGTTAGCATTGTTTTTCGGCGGTGCCGGGTGTAGCACGAAGCTAGCTAGCTAGCCGTTTTTCAAACAAAGTCAACACAGTAGCCATTGCTAGCTAGCCAACACGACCAGCTAACTGTACTGTAGTAGCTAAATACAATATACTTGTGCTAGCTAGCCAATGTTTAATTATTGCTGCGTTATGAAAGGAACTAGACACGGACACGAATTATCTGTTTAGTGTGTTAACACACTATTGGTAGTTTGTTGTAATCAAGTATTGGTGCTAAACTGTGTGTTATTGGATGCTAGCATGCTAGTTAGCTATGGTGTCATAGTTAGGCATCGTGGGCTGTTGTGGGTAGTTATTGTAGGTTAGCATTGTTTTTCGGCGGTGCCGGGTGTAGCACGAAGCTAGATAGCTAGCCGTTTTTCGAACAGAGTCAACACAGTAGCCATTGTGTGCTGTACTGTGGCAGCTAAATACAATTTATTTGTGCTAGCTAGCCAACGTTTAATTATTGCTGCGTTATGAAAGGAACTAGACACGGACACGAATTATCTGTTTAGTGTGTTAACACACTATTGGTGGTTTGTTGTGACCAAGTGTTGGTGCTAAACTGTGTGTTATTGGATGCTAGCATGCTAGTTAGCTATGGTGTCATAGTTAGCTAGCTGAATAAAGTGGGTTGAGTCTATTCCTTGAAACATTGAACCGCTGTGGTTCACAACAATTCTGATTTCTAAAGGTGGAAGTTGGGAGAGTTTTTGTTCGGGTGGTTCAGTGAAACAATTATAGTTTCTGAGGTGGAAGTTTTGGTGAGGGAGGCCCTGCTCTCTCCTCTCCCAGATGTTTAGTTCATTTCATTCCGATCTCCTCTGCATTATTGTAGCCATTTGCTACAGCCTGTCAACTATGCCTCTGCCTATCCCTGTTCTCTCCTCTCTGCACAGGCTACACAAACGCCTCACACCGCGTGGCTGCTGCCTCTCTAACCTGGTGGTCCCTGCACGCACCCCACACCTGGAGTTCCAGGTCTCAGGCAGCCTCTGGAACTGCCGTTCTGCTGCCAACAAAGCTGACTTCATCCCAGCCTATGCTAACCTCCAGTCCCTCGACTTCCTGGCGCTGACGGAAACATGGATTACCACTGAAAACACTGCTACTCCTACTGCTCTCTCCTCGTCTGACCATGTGTTCTTGCATACCCCGAGAGCATCTGGTCAGAGGGGTGGTGGCACAGGAATCCTCATCTCTCCCAAGTGGACATTCTCAATTTTTCCCCTAACCCATCTGTCTATCTCCTCATTTGAATTCCATGCTGTCACAGTCACTAGCCCATTTAAGCTTAATATCCTTGTCATCTATCGCCCTCCAGGTTCCCTTGGAGAGTTCATCAATGAGCTTGATGCCTTGATAAGTTCCTTTCCTGAGGATGGCTCACCCCTCACAGTTTTGGGGGATTTCAACCTCCCTACGTCCACATTTGACTCATTTCTCTCTGCCTCCTTCTTTCCACTCCTCTCCTCTTTTGACCTCACCCTCTCACCGTCCCCCCCTACTCACAAGGCAGGCAATACGCTTGACCTCATCTTTACTAGATGCTGCTCTTCTACTAATCTCACTGCAACTCCCCTCCATGTCTCCGACCACTACTTTGTTTCCTTTTCTCTCTCGCTCTCCTCCAACACTACTCACTCTGCCCCTACACAGATGGTAATGCGCCGCCGCAACCTTCGCTCTCTCTCTCCCACTACTCTCTCCTCTTCCATCCTATCATCTCTTCCCTCTGCTCAATCCTTCTCCCTCCAATCTCCTGATTCTGCCTCCTCAACCCTCCTCTCCTCCCTTTCTGCATCCTTTGACTCTCTGTGTCCCCTATCCTCCCGGCCGGCTCGGTCCTCCCCTCCAGCTCCATGGCTTGATGACTCATTGCGAGCTCACAGAACAGAGCTCCGGGCAGCGGAGCGGAAATGGAAGAAAACTAAACTCCCTGCCGACCTGGCATCTTTTCACTCCCTCCTCTCTACATTTTCTTCATCTGTTTCTGCTGCTAAGGCCACTTTCTACCACTCTAAATTCCAAGCATCTGCCTCTAACCCTAGGAAGCTCTTTGCCACATTTTCCTCCCTGCTGAATCCTCCCCCCCCCCCCCCCCCCCCCCCACTTTGAAAAGAAGGTTGACGACATCCGATCCTCGTTTGTTAAGTCTAATGACACTGCTGGTCCTACTCACACTGCCCTACCCTATGCTTTGACTTCTTTCTCCCCTCTCTCTCCAGATAAAATCCTGCGACTTGTGACTGCAGGCCGCCCAACAACCTGCCCGCTTGACCCCATCCCCTCCTCTCTTCTCCAGACCATCTCCGGTGACCTTCTCCCCTACCTCACCTCGCTGATCAACTCATCCTTGACCGCTGGCCATGTCCCTTCCGTCTTCAAGAGAGCGAGAGTTGCACCCCTTTTTTAAAAAACCAACACTCGATCCCACTGATGTCAACAACTACAGACCAGTATCCCTTCTTTCTTTTCTTTCCAAAACTATTGAGCGTGCCGTCTTTAGCCAACTCTCTTGCTATCTCTCTCAGAATGACCTTCTTGATCCAAACCAGTCAGGTTTCAGGACTGGTCATTCAACTGAGACTGCTCTTCTCTGTGTCACGGAGGCTCTCCGCACTGCTAAAGCTAACTCTCTCTCCTCTGCTCTTGTCCTTCTAGACCTGTCTGCTGCCTTTGATACTGTGAACCATCAGATCCTCCTCTCCACCCTCTCCGAGCTGGGCATCTCCGGCGCGGCTCACTCCTGGATTGCGTCCTACCTGACCGGTCGCTCCTACCAAGTGGCGTGGCGAGAAGCTGTCTCCGCACCACGTGCTCTCACCACTGGTGTCCCCCAGGGCTCAGTTCTAGGCCCTCTCCTATTCTCCCTATACACCAAGTCACTTGGCTCTGTCATATCCTCACATGGCCTCTCCTATCATTGCTACGCTGACGATACACAACTAATCTTCTCCTTTCCCCCTTCTGATAACCAGGTGGCGAATCGCATCTCTGCATGTCTGGCAGACATATCAGTATGGATGACGGATCACCACCTCAAGCTGAACCCTGGCAAGACGGAGCTGCTCTTCCTCCCGGGGAAGGACTGCCCGTTCCATGATCTTGCCATCACGGTTGACAACTCCGTTGTGTCCTCCACCCAGAGTGCGAAGAGCCTTGGCGTGACCCTGGACAACACCCTGTCGTTCTCCGCTAACATCAAGGCGGTGACCCGATCCTGCAGGTTCATGCTCTACAACATTCGGAGAGTACGACCCTGCCTTACACAGGAAGCGGCACAGGTCCTAATCCAGGCACTTGTCATCTCCCGTCTGGATTACTGCAACTCGCTGTTGGCTGGCCTCCCTGCCTGTGCCATTAAACCCCTACAACTCATCCAGAATGCCGCAGCCCGTCTGGTGTTCAACCTTCCCAAGTTCTCTCACGTCACCCCCCTCCTCCGCACACTCCACTGGCTTCCAGTTGAAGCTCGCATCCGTTACAAGACCATGGTGCTTGCCTATGGAGCAGTGAGGGGAACGGCACCTCCGTACCTTCGGGCTCTGATCAGTCCCTACACCCAAACGAGGGCATTGCGTTCATCCACCTCTGGCCTGCTGGCTCCCCTTCCTCTGCGGAAGCATAGTTCCCGCTCAGCCCAGTCAAAACTGTTCGCTGCTCTGGCACCCCAATGGTGGAACAAGCTCCCTCACGACGCCAGGACAGCGGAGTCACTCACCACCTTCCGGAGACATTTGAAACCCCACCTCTTTAAGGAATACCTGGGATAGGATAAAGTAATCCTTCTACCCCCCCCAAAAAAAAAAAAAAAAAAAAAAAATTGTAAAGTGGTTTTCCCACTGGCTATAGGGTGAATGCACCAATTTGTAAGTCGCTCTGGATAAGAGCGTCTGCTAAATGACGTAAATGTGCCCTTGAGCAAGGCACTTAACCCTAATTGCTCCTGTAAGTCGCTCTGGATAAGAGCGTCTGCTAAATGACTAAAATGTAAATGTAAAATGTAATGTGTCCAATATGTTCTCAGTGACAGCAGACTCTTTAATGTGTGTTCACCAGAGCGTGCGATGAAATGAAGAATCCATAGAAAAGAGAGGGAAAAGAAGAGAGGATGAAATGATGAAGCTGTCCCTCAGAAGAAAATAATGATGTGCACGGTATCCATATTAGGACAGCATCAGCAGGAGTTGTTTCAGAGATTGAGGTTGAGGCTGTCCTAATATGGACGCCATAAAAAGTTTGTTTATTGATGAAACAGAATATTTTGTCACTGTAATTTGGCTGAAAGGGTTTTTATCTCTCTCTGTGTGTCCCAAATGACACCCTTTTCCCTATTCAGTTAACTACTTTTGATCGGGGCTCATAGGGCTCTTGTTAAAAGAAGTGCACGGTAGGGAATTGGATGCCATTTGGAACTCAGCCAATGATTAGTGATTAGATGAGGAAGGAATGATTCAAATGTCAACAGTCACTAATGAGAGCTGTCTGTCTGATCCACCACCATCTTCTTCTTCTTCTTCTTCTTCTTCTTCTTCTTCTTCTTCTTCTTCTTCTTCTTCTTCTTCTTCTTTCTTCTTCTTCTTCTTCTTCTTCTTCTTCTTCTTCTTCTTCTTCTTCTTCTTCTTCTTCTTCTTCTTCTTCTTCTTCTTCTTCTTCTTCTCCTTCTCAGTTTCTGTGAGTGAGAGAGCTACTTATTATGCAGTTATCTGTCTTCTAGGAAAGTATTCAAGAAGTATCAACCCCATAAAAGCCCCAGAAGCTTCCTCTAAAATGATATTATGTGCGGAGTCATGAATAGACATAAGGGAGGAGGGATGAAAAGAGAGAGGGAGGATGTTTGAAAGGAAGAGCAGTAATAAACGACAGCGTGAGAGAAGGCTCTACAAAACACGTCATTGTCTTTGGAGTCTGACACACCACTCAGACAGAAGAGAAGGTTATTTTGAATTAATTTAATCTATTCTCTACACGGCTAACATCCTTTATAGCCACATCACATTTTAAATAACCTCTTCTATAAAAAGGAACAATATATCTCTCACCATCTGGATTGAATTAATCAATTAATCATCACCCACACTACATTGAGATTGACAGTGTGTCCAAAATGGCCCTAGACACAGAGTGTACAAAACATTAAGAACACCTTCCTAATATTGAGTTGCACACCCTTTTGCCCTCAGAACAGCCTCAATTAGTCAGGGCATGGACTCTACATGGTGTCGAAAGTGTTCCACAGGGATGCTGGCCCAATTCGACTCCAATGCTTCCCACAGTTGTGTCAACTTGGCTCGATGTCCTCTGAATAGCACACAAACACAATCCATGTCTCAATGGTCTCAAGGCTTAAAAATCCTTCTTTAACCCATCCCCCCCCCCCCCCCCCATCTACACCGATTGTAGTGTATTTAACAAGTGAGATCAATAGCTTTTCACCTGTATTCACCTGGTCAGTCTGTGTCATGGAAAGAGCAAAGGTGTTCTTAATGTTTTGTCCACTCAGTGTATATTGCGTTACCATTCCCTGTTGTGCACTCCATTTGACCAGGGCCCATAGGACCCATCCTTAGTAGGGAATAGAGGGACATTTGGGATGAAGCAAGTCTATACAGCCGGCTAATTTGCGTACCAGTAACGTCCAAACACCTGTTCCTGTCAATTGTCCTTTGACCTGTCTACTCTGACACATCATGCAGGAAGTGCATGCCGTTAACGTTTCAGGTAATTATTACATCCATCAATGGCACCCTATTCCCTATATATAGTGCACTACTTTTGATTAGAACCCAGTAGGAAGTAGTGTGCTATAAAGGGAATAGGGTACCATTTGGGACGCATGTCTTATTTCAACACAAGAAGAAGAAGAAGAAGAAGAAGAAGAAGAAGAAGAAGAAGAAGAAGAAGAAGAAGAAGAAGAAGAAGAAGAAGAAGAAGACATTGGGGCGATTTGCACTCTTGAAGACAGAGGAATATAACTGGCGCTGAAATAGACGCAGTAATCGCGTTCACAGCCAATCACTGTCTCACGTATAGAATTATGCAGAAAAGAGTCTGACTAGCATACTACCCATCTTTAAAAAAATATATCGCCTTTTCTCTTCATTCTATCCTTCTCTAAACCTACTGCACTCCCGTAAAACCACTACTGAGACAGGCTAGCTAAACTTTTTCTACCTGCTGTCATGGTTCTTGGTTTGAAGTGGAGATTGTTTGAGGATGGCGACATGGAGGGAGACAAGATTAGATGGGCAATTAAGGTTTATGTGTCCTCTCTCTCTCTCTCTCTCTCTCTCTCTCTCTCTCTCTCTCTCTCTCTCTCTCTCTCTCTCTCTCTCTCTCTCTGAATTCAATTTCAATTTCAATTCATTTTAAGGGGCTTTATTGGCATGGGAAACAGATGTTTACATTGCCAAATCAAGTGAAATAGATGATGAACAAAAGTGAATAAAAAATGGTAGGTTTATTTGAACAGTGAGAGACAGAATAACAACAACATAAATCCAGAAAAACGCATGTCAAAAATGTTATAAATTGCATTTTAATGAGGGAAATAAGTATTTGACCCCCTCTGCAAAACATGACTTAGTACTTGGTGGCAAAACCCTTGTTGGCAATCACAGTGGTCAGACGTTTCTTGTAGTTGGCCACCAGGTTTGCACACATCTCAGGAGGGATTTTGTCCCACTCCTCTTTGTAGATCTTCTCCAAGTCATTAAGGTTTCGAGGCTGACGTTTGGCAACTCGAACCTTCAGCTCCCTCCACAGATTTTCTATGGGATTAAGGTCTGGAGACTGGCTAGGCCACTCCAGGACCTTAATGTGCTTCTTCTTGAGCCACTCCTTTGTTGCCTTGGCCGTGTGTTTTGGGTCATTGCTGGAATACCCATCCACGACCCATTTTCAATGCCCTGGCTGAGGGAAGGAGGTTCTCACCCAAGATTTGACGGTACATAGCCCCGTCCATCGTCCCTTTGATGCGGTGAAGTTGTCCTGTCCCCTTAGCAGAAAAACACCCCCAAAGCATAATATTTCCACCTCCATGTTTGACGGTGGGGATGGTGTTCTTGGGGTCACAGGCAGCATTCCTCCTCCTCCAAACACGGCGAGTTGAGTTGATGCCAAAGAGCTCGATTTTGGTCTCATCTGACCACAACACTTTCACCCAGTTCTCCTCTGAATCATTCAGATGTTCATTGGCAAACTTCAGACGGGCCTGTATATGTGCTTTCTTGAGCAGGGGGACCTTGCGGGCGCTGCAGGATTTCAGTCCTTCACGGCGTAGTGTGTTACCAATTGTTTTCTTGGTGACTATGGTCCCAGCTACCTTGAAATCATTGACAAGATCCTCCCGTGTAGTTCTGGGCTGATTCCTCACCGTTCTCATGATCATTGCAACTCCACGAGGTGAGATCTTGCATGGAGCCCCAGGCCGAGGGAGATTGACAGTTATTTTGTGTTTCTTCCATTTGCGAATAATTGCTGTTGTCACCTTCTCACCAAGCTGATTGCCGATGGTCTTGTAGCCCATTCCAGCCTTGTGTAGGTCTACAATCTTGTCCCTGACATCCTTGGAGAGCTCTTTGGTCTTGGCCATGGTGGAGAGTTTGGAATCTGATTGATTGATTGCTTCTGTGGACAGGTGTCTTTTATACAGGTAACAAACTGAGATTAGGAGCACTCCCTTTAAGAGTGTGCTCATAATCTCAGCTCGTTACCTATATAAAAGACACCTGGGAGCCAGTAATCTTTCTGATTGAGAGGGGGTCAAATACTTATTTCCCTAATTAAAATGCAAATTGACCTGCGTTTTTCTGGATTTTTTAATTGTTATTCTGTCTCTCACTCTCACAAATAAACCTACCATTAAAATTATAGACTGATAATTTCTATGTCAGTGGGCAAACGTACAAAATCAGCAGGGGATCAAATATTTTTTTCCCTCACTGTATGTGTTACCTAAACAGAAAAGAGAAATAGGCTAAATAACATTTAGATTCAGAGCAATAAAGAAATTGAATAATTTATCTGAGCAAACCAGAAACCTTTCAGTATATAAATTCAAGCAATACTTTAGAACCATTTAAATATAAAAAATTGGAAGGTTGTGCAGGACTATGGTAGATGAAGGAATCAATCTATCTTTTCAGGCTGTTAGAGTATTTATCTGGTCAATATGTCTGTTTGTAACACTGGTTATATGTGAAAATGTGACTGTATTATAAATGTATTTTAATGTTTAAGGACTCTTGGAAGATTAGTCCAAATGAGGACTGAAATGGATCCTAATAATATAAAATAAAATATTATCTCTCTCTCTTCACCTCTCTCTCTCTCTCTCTCTCACTTTAGCTCTCTCTCTCTCTCTCTCTCTCTCTCTCTCTCTCTCGCTTCTCTCTCTCTCCTCTCCCCCCTTTCTCTCTCTCTCT
>NW_028163698.1:0-10000 GCF_964263955.1 Coregonus lavaretus
AGGTCTGGGGTCCGCTCACCAACCAAGAATTCACAAAATGGGACAAACACCATATTGAGACTCTACATGCAGAATTCTGCAAAAATATCCTCAGTGTACAACGTAAAACACCAAATAATGCATGCAGAGCAGAATTAGGCCGATACCCGCTAATGATCAAAATCCAGAAAAGAGCCGTTAAATTCTATAACCACTTAAAAGGAAGCGATTCCCAAACCTTCCATAACAAAGCCATCACCTACAGAGAGATGAACTTGGAGAAGAGTCCCCTAAGCAAGCTGGTCCTGGGGCTCTGTTCTCAAACACAAACATACCCCACAGAGCCCCAGGACAACAACACAATTAGACCCAACCAAATCATGAGAAAACAAAAAGTTAATTACTTGACACATTGAAAATAATTCACAAAAAAACTGAGCAAACTAGAATGCTATTTGGCCCTAAACAGATAGAATACCTTACCACTGTGACTGACCCAAAATTAAGGAAATCTTTGACTATGTACAGACTCAGTGAGCATAGCCTTGCTATTGAGAAAGGCCGCCGTAGGCAGACCTGGCTCTCAAGAGAAGACAGGCTATGTGAACACTGCCCACAAAATTAGCTGCACTTCCTAACCTCCTGCCAAATGTATGACCATATTAGAGACACATATTTCCCGAAGATTACAGACCCACAAATAATCCAATTTGGATAAACTCCCATATCTATTGGGTGAAATACCAGTGTGCAATCACAGCAGCAAGAAATGTGACCTGTTGCCACAAGAAAAGGGCAACCAGTGAAGAACAAACACCATTGTAAATACAACCTATATTTATGTTTATTCATTTTCCTTTTTGTACTTTAACTATTTGCCCATTGTTACAACACTGTATATAGACATAATATGACATTTGAAATGTCTTTATTCATTTGGAAGTTTTGTGAGTGTAATGTTTACTGTTCATTCTTTATTGTTTATTTCACTTTTGTTTACTATCTATTTCACTTCCTTTGGCAATGTTAACATACGTTTCCCATGCCAATAAAGACCTTAAATTGAATTGAATTGAATTGAGAGCGAGAGAGAGAGAGAGAGAGAGAGAGAGAGAGAGAGAGAGAGAGAGAGAGAGAGAGAGAGAGAGAGAGAGAGAGAGAGAGAGAGAGAGAGATGAGGATAAAAGACAGGAGACCGTGGTAATATGTTTTGACCTGGGGTGCGGGGTGCATTTGCGTAGTGGCATACAGTTGTGCAGAGGTGTTTTGGGGATTTTCACACAGCAGGCTCTGGAAAAAATGTGCCTTTTATAAACGCATTTCATCCAATTCTAAGTCATTTGTTAATACCACATAAATGTCGGAAATGAGTGGCTACTCTGACAGTGACTGAGAGCAATAAAAATGACCTGGTCATCACTGAAAACAACAGCCCAGGCCAGTGAAGAGACACACAGATTGTACAATATTAATATATATATATACAGTGCCTTCGGAAAGTATTCAGACCCCTTGACATTTTCCACATTTTGTTACGTTACAGCCTTATTCTAAAATGGATTAAATAAATACAAATCCTCAGCAATAACCCATAATGACAAAGCAAAAACTGTTTTTTAGAAATGTTTGCTAATTTATTACAAATAAAAAACAGAATTACCTTATTTACATAATTATTCAGACCCTTTGCTATGAAACTCAAAATTGAGCTCAGATGCATCCTGTTTCCATTGATCATCCTTGAGATGTTTCTACAACTTGATTGGAGTCCGCCTGTGGTAAATTCAATTGATTGGAAATGATTTGGAAAGGCACACACCTGTCTATATAAGGTCCCACAGTTGACAGTGCCTGTCAGAGCAAAAACCAAGCCATGAGGTCGAAGGAATTGACCGTAGAACTCAGAGACAGGATTGTGTCGAGGCATAGATCTGGGAGAACCTTCTAGAAGGACAACCATCTCTGAAGCACTCCACCAATCAGGCCTTTATGGTAGAGTGGCCAGACGGAAACTACTCCTCAGTAAAAGGTATATGACAGCCCGCTTGGAGTTTGCCAAAAGGCACCTAAAGACTCACAGACCATGAGAAACAAGATTCTCTGGTCTGATGAAACCAAGATTGAACCCTTTGGCCTGAATGCCAAGCGTCACGTCTGGAGGAAACCTGCCACCATCCCTAGGGTGAAGCATGGTGGTGGCAGCATCATGTTGTGGGGATGTTTTTCAGCAGCAGGGACTGGGAGACTAGTCAGGATCGAGGCAAAGATGAACCGAGCAAAGATCCTTGATGGAAACCTGCTCCAGAGCGCTCAGGACCTCAGACTGGGGTGAAGGTTCACCTTCAAACAGGACAACGACCCGAAGGCACATATGTTGGCTACTAAATAAACTTTCCAGTGGCACTGACTCACCCAATGATGAAGATGAAGCCTGGGCTACTCATCGGTGACGGCCGATTCGCTCGTGCTAATAGCCTATCTCAAGAGAAGATACTTTGAAAAATAGTGCTGTTCGTTCAGAATCTATCAAAAGTTGTTGAGAAAAAAAGTGTTTAGATTAGTATTTTCTTTTCAGCAGTAGGGAATTTCTTTCCAAACTGTACATTTTTCCTCGTGATTGTATTTTGAAATGTGCGGAAGGCAGCCGCAATCAACCACAGAAATATAATAAATAGATGGTGGTTCCCATTGAAGTCAGGACTGGCAGCCATTGCTAGTGTACCCATGAGTTTAAAGGGATCCCGACGTATTGCTTTAAAAGTCAAATTGCCAGGGTTAGAGGTTCCAAAACCCTTCTATGTATTATATGTCTATGGCCACAAACCACAATGCAACAAGCTGTTCTATATTTGCCGCGCGTGCTGCCCAAATTGCAGTCTTCCCGACAGTAAATGCTTGTGATAAAACTTAATCCAAGACCATTGATCCTCTGTGGCTAAATTCTGCTCTCTGGTGAAGTATTTTGAATTATTTATTTATATCTGTTAAGACAGGAAGTAGTATAATTTTTTGGAGAAAAAATTTGAATGTATCAGAGGGTGCTGCAGCCACTTCCGGCGGCTATGCAGGAGACAGAGGAGATTATGGTTCAGGACATTAAAGGCCACCGGGTAAAGGGAATAAAAAACAGATTAAGCCTGTTCATCTGAAAAATCCTCCTTGTCACATATTCACTACTAGCTACCAAAGGCCCATAGAGAGAGGAGGACAGGACATTACTGATTGCACCTCGTTGTTATGTTAAGGAGATGGCCATCACTTGCATTGATTTATTATTCAATAACCAACCATATATTATAGACTAGTTCATATATAGTACACTACTTTATTAACCTAGTTCATATATAGTACACTACTTTATTAACCTAGTTCATATATAGTACACTACTTTATTAACCTAGTTCATATATAGTACACTACTTTATTAACCTAGTTCATATATAGTACACTACTTTATTAACCTAGTTCATATATAGTACACTACTTTATTAACCTAGTTCATATATAGTACACTACTTTATTAACCTAGTTCATATATAGTACACTACTTTATTAACCTAGTTCATATATAGTACACTACTTTATTAACCTAGTTCATATATAGTACACTACTTTATCTACTGGGACAAGAGAACAGGAAAAAGTGGAGGTCTGAAGCTACAATCTATGCTGACCTTTCTTACTGCTATGAATCATCAGATTTACAGGCTGCAGTAAATGGGAGGTCAACTGATGTCATAAAGACAATCCCCATTTATTTCCTATAACATGACAATATGGATCTAAGAACTGTACAAATGATACATTTGTGACATCTATATATATATATATATATATATATATATATATATATATTAAATGAATCAATACAGTAATATGAAATCTGTATGTAAAACATTTACCTTAGACATTTTAGTAATTTAGCAGATGCTCTTATCCAGAGCGACTTACAGTTAGTGCATTCATCTTAAGATAGCTAGGTGAGACAACCACGTCACAGTCAAATATAAAGTATACGAACATTCCATTCCAGCTAAACAACGGATATAGTTTCTTGCCTGAAAAAACACACATCTAAAATCTATTACAGTTTTTCTCAATTGCTAAAACACTAAAACCCATTGGCTGAACAAAGTTCTCAGTTACCTGGACTCATGTAGCTAATTATGCAGTCTGTTGTCAAAACCTTAAACCATTTCACATGGTAAAACACAATTTGCAGATCTCACTAAGACTTTTCAGCAAAACTCTAAACACGTTCTCATTCTCAAAACACATTCTGCACTCTAATGCACATGTCATCCATACTGGTAAACACAAGTGGCAACAATCAAATACAAATAGAGAACACATGTCATTGATTGAACACAACCACTCAAAATTGATTTAACCTGTTTCAAATGATGCGACACAACCAATATAAGCCAGTTCAGAGAACAAACAGGTTGTTGAAGGTGGGAAGGAGAAAGTCTGAGAATGGATAGAAGAAACAATGTGAGAGGACGAGGACGAGTGCGTATGCGAGGTGGGCGACGAGGAGGAAGAGGAGGAGGAGGGCAAGAAAGAGGAAGAGGAGGACGAAGAGGAAGAGGAAGACAAAGAGTGGAAATATCTGATGAAATTCGAGCAACAGTCATAGACCATGTTCTTGTCCATGCACTGACAATGAGGGAAGCAGGACTTAGAGTGCAACCCAATTTGAGCCGATTTTCTGTGTCCACCATAGTAAGGACATTCAGAGAAGAGAACAGGTACAGTGTACTACTGTATTTTTGTAATTGCAAATGTACTGTACTACACTATATGCAGCTGTTTCAATAGACATTTGTAAAGTTAATCACTGTATGTATTGTACTGCATAAATATGTTTTGTAACTGCACAACTACCTTTTGTAGAATTGCAAGGCTGCCACATGCAGGTGGAAGGACAGCTATATTCACTCGGGAGCAAGAGGGCGTTATAGTTGGCATGGTCCTTCAAGATAATGCAATACGACTCAGAGAAATCCAGGAACGAGTGATACAAGACAACACACACTTCCAGGGAATCGACAGTGTGAGCGTTTCCACAATTGACGGTGTCCTCCATCGTAACAGGATACGAATGAAACAAGTATACAGAGTACCTTTTGAGCACAACTCACCAAGGGTGAAAGAACTGCGAGCTCAGTATGTGCAAGTAAGTGTACATTCAGAAACATTTACTGTAATACAGATTGTCTACAGTACTAATACATACTATGTGAATGACATTACTCTTCAGTACATACAATGTATGTGAATCAGAAGTGCATACAGTAGGCCTAATTGTACTCTACAGTATAGCACCGTCTCTGTACCACTTACAAAATCCTACATACAGTATATTGTATTTCTACACAGACAATATTTGACTTGGAATCCTTGGACAGACCCCATGAGTTCATCTTTGTCGATGAAGCAGGCTTCAATCTAACAAAGAGGAGAAGGAGAGGCCGAAACATGATTGGACAGCGGGCCGTTGTTGAAGTCCCTGGTCAACTAGGTGGTGATGTCACAATCTGTGCTGCTATCGGCAACCATGGTGTTCTACATCACCATGTTACACTCGGGCCATATAACACCCAGCACCTTCTAAGTGGCGCAGTGGTCTGAGGCACTGCATCGCAGTGCTAGCTGTGCCACTAGAGATCCTGGTTTGAATCCAGGCTCTGTCGTAGCCGGCCGTGACCGGGAGACCCATTGGGGCGGCGCACAATTGGCCCAGCGTCGTCCAGGGTAGGGGAGGGAATGGCCGGCAGGGATGTAGCTCAGTTGGTAGAGCATGGTGTTTGCAACGCCAGGGTTGTGGGTTCGATTCCCACGGGGGGCCAGTATAAAAAAATAATTAAAAAATAATAATAATCTGTAAGTCGCTCTGATAAGAGCGTCTGCTAAATGATGTAAAATGTTTTTTTTTTTAAATGTATTGCCAATCTAAGAGATATTTTATTTGAGCAGCAGGTTCAAGAGCAGCAGGGTCAAGAGCTAAATGAGAATCCCATTCCCACCTATGTGATAGTGTGGGACAATGTCAGTTTCCACCGAGCTGCTCAGGTAAGGGAATGGTTTAACATCAATGGGCAGTTTATGAACTTGTACCTCCCTCCATACTCGCCTTTCCTGAATCCGATTGAGGAGTTTTTCTCCTCTTGGAGATGGAAAGTGTATGATAGACAACCCTACACCAGAATAAATATGCTGCAAGCCATGGATTTAGCCTGTGGTGATATAGGTGAGGAATCATGTCAGTGCTGGATACATCTACATTTACATTTTAGTCATTTAGCAGACGCTCTCATCCAGAGCGACTTACAGTTAGTGAGTGCATAAATTTTTCATACTGACCCCCCCGCGGGAATCAAACCCACAACCCTGGCGTTGCAAGCGCCATGCTCTACCAACTGAGCTACAAGAGGCTTCTTCCCCCGTTGCCTCAGGAGGGACAATATTGCTTGTGATGTGGACGAAGTGCTCTGGCCTGACCCAGCCCAAAGACAAGAAGAAGCACATTGATCACATGTTTACTCCTTAGATGTTTGTCCCTTTCAGTATTGTATACTGTAGTGCAGTGCATTGTAGGCTGTATACTGCACAATGAACAAATTGTTTGGCCCTGAACATTGTGCTTTCCATTTGTTAACAGTACTGACTGCTCAATAGATTTTGACTGGTTGCAGGTTCATATCAACAAAGAACAAGAATTACAGTATCACAGAGACAAAGGACAAGTTTGTGAGATGCAGGGTACAGTACTGTAAAAATAGGGGTACAAGGAGGAGGAAGAACAGAAAACAAAATTGCAAAGAGCAAAGCAGAGTAGTAATTTCTGATCAATTTTGAGCTACTATGATAGAACATGTTTTGTTCATCAAAAGATAGTGATGGAAAAATATGAAATTTGTTTTGAGATTAAAAATGTACTTCTCCCTGAGAACTGTTTGTTTTGAACAATGTGTTTTCTATTTTTCGGTGTATTGTTTACTGACTGCTTGAGAGTGTTTATCATTTTGATCACTTTGTTTATGATTTGAGAGCAGTGTTTGATTTTGAACACAGGTAAAAACTGTTTTGAGGCGAATGTTTCATTTTGCCAAAGGAGTCAGGAGGTTTTGTAAATAGTGCTCGAAGATGAGGTTTTGTGTTTAATGTTTTCAGGAAATGGAGCAAGGTTTCAGAAATTGTGTTTTAGCAATTGAGGAAAAACTGTAATAAAAAATCTGAGAACATAAATATTTTACGCACATGAAGGTATCCATAAGCAACCATATCTGATTAAATACATTTAAAAAATTGGTGGATATAGCATTTTGGAAATAAACTCTTCACATACTCTCATTCATACATACATACATGACAAGACAATATTTCAACACAACAGACATTACCAGCCTCTTATTCCATCTCCTGCCCCTTACACACCCTCCCTCCATCCCTCTCTCCCTCCATCCCTCCCTCCCTCCATCCATCCCTCCCTCCATCCCTCCCTCCCTCCCTCCCTCCATCCCTCCCTCCCTCCCTCCATCCATCCATCCATCCCTCCCTCCCTCCCTCCCTCCCTCCCTCCCTCCCTCCCTCCCTCCCTCCCTCCCTCCCTCCCTCCCTCCCTCCATCCCTCCCTCCCTCCCTCCCTCCCTCCCTCCATCCCTCCATCCATCCATCCCTCCCTCCCTCCCTCCCTCCCTCCCTCCCTCCATCCCTCCCTCCCTCCCTCCCTCCCTCCCTCCATCCATCCCTCCCTCCCTCCCACACACACACATCTGACAAGCATGACATTACATTCATTTACACACTCTCTCATTCATTTACCATTGTATCTATCTCCCAACAGATTCATCCTTAATCATGTTCCAGTGATAATAAATCTCTGTGTTTTATAGTAGCCAGGGACTTTAGAGTCTGCGTCCCAAATGACAACACTATTGCCTATATGGTACCATAGTGTACAACCAGGGCCCTGGTCAAAAGCAGTACACTTTACAGGGAATAGGGTGCCATTTGGAAATCAGACCGGGACATTAGACACAGTGGGATGGATGCCTGAGTACCACCGTTGATAGACTATAACAGACCAACACATTAATCCTCCCTCATAGTGTCGATAAGCACACAGCTGGAAGAGACACAGATCCTGGTTTGTGGCTGGGTTGTTGGCTGGGTTGTGGGCTGGGTTGTGGGCTGGGTTTTGGGCTGGGTTGTGGGCTGGGTTGTGGGCTGGGTTGTGGGCTGGGTTGTGGGCTGGGTTTGTGGCTGGGTTGTGGCTGGGTTGTGGGCTGGGTTGTGGCTGGGTTGTGGGCTGGGTTGTGGGCTGGGTTGTGGCTGGGTTGTGGGCTGGGTTGTGGGCTGGGTTGTGGCTGGGTTGTGGCTGGGTTGTGGCTGGGTTGTGGGCTGGGTTGTGGCTGGGTTGTGGCTGGGTTGTGGGCTGGGTTGTGGGCTGGGTTGTGGCTGGGTTGTGGGCTGGGTTGTGGCTGGGTTGTGGGCTGGGTTGTGGGCTGGGTTGTGGCTGGGTTGTGGCTGGGTTGTGGGCTGGGTTGTGGCTGGGTTGTGGCTGGGTTGTGGGCTGGGTTGTGGGCTGGGTTGTGGCTGGGTTGTGGGCTGGGTTGTGGGCTGGGTTGTGGGCTGGGTTGTGGCTGGGTTGTGGGCTGGGTTGTGGGCTGGGTTGTGGGCTGGGTTGTGGGCTGGGTTGTGGGCTGGGTTTGTGGCTGGGTTGTGGCTGGGTTGTGGGCTGGGTTGTGGCTGGGTTGTGGGCTGGGTTGTGGGCTGGGTTATGGCTGGGTTGTGGGCTGGGTTGTGGGCTGGGTTGTGGCTGGGTTGTGGCTGGGTTGTGGCTGGGTTGTGGGCTGGGTTGTGGCTGGGTTGTGGCTGGGTTGTGGGCTGGGTTGTGGGCTGGGTTGTGGCTGGGTTGTGGCTGGGTTGTGGGCTGGGTTGTGGCTGGGTTGTGGCTGGGTTGTGGGCTGGGTTGTGGCTGGGTTGTGGCTGGGTTGTGGGCTGGGTTGTGGGCTGGGTTGTGGCTGGGTTGTGGGCTGGGTTGTGGGCTGGGTTGTGGGCTGGGTTGTGGCTGGGTTGTGGGCTGGGTTGTGGGCTGGGTTGTGGGCTGGGTTGTGGGCTGGGTTGTGGTCTGGGTTGTGGACTGGGTTGTGGGCTGGGTTGTAGGCTGGGTTGTGGCTGGGTTGTGGGCTGGGTTGTGGGCTGGGTTGTGGCTGGGTTGTGGCTGGGTTGTGGGCTGGGTTGTGGGCTGGGTTGTGGCTGGGTTGTGGGCTGGGTTGTGGCTGGGTTGTGGGCTGGGTTGTGGCTGGGTTGTGGGCTGGGTTGTGGGCTGGGTTGTGGGCTGGGTTGTGGGCTGGGCTGGATCTGCTGCCGCACACAGCAAGAGAAAGCAAACTATAGCCATAATCTTTAGAATCATGATGGATAACTGTCCGTGAATATGGCATGTGTTGGAGCTATCCGGTGTGGATAAGCACACAGCTGGAAGAGACACAGACAGCCTGGGTTGGGGACTGGGTTGGGTTGAAGCTAGCCTATCACTATACAGTATTTCAAACCCACCACTGGTGTGCATGGCCACAGAGCTCTATTTTCATGCCATCTGACCATAGCACCGGTTCCAAGTGCCAATGCCGTTTAGCAAACTCCAGGCGGTGCTATGGTCAGATGACGTGAAGATAGAGCTCTTTGACCATGCACACCAGTTGTGGGTTTGGTGTTAAAAAACAGACGCATATGCAATAAAAAAAGTACCTCATACCTACTGTAAAATATGGTGGTGGATCTTTGATGTTATGGGTCTATTTTGCGTTCACTGGTCCTGGGGCCCTTGTTAAGGTCAACGGCATCATGAACTTTACCCAGTGCCAAGACATTTTAGCCAACAACTTGGTTGTCTCTGCCAGGCAGCTGAAAGTTGGCCGCAAGTGGATCTTCCAGCAAGACCATAACCCCAAGCACAAATTAAAATCCCCCCCCCCCATCTCAGTCTCCGGACTTGAACCCCATTGAAAAC